>NW_020328704.1:0-35252 GCF_001858045.2 Oreochromis niloticus
TACGGCTACAGAGAGCAAAACTCAGAAGAGCAGCCATTCTCCACCATGAACTATGGGTAAAAACAAACACCGCTCACGCTTCACAGATGACAGCTACAGTTTTGTGTAAAGATGAAGTTACTTCGTACAGCGGCGATTTGCAGACGCTGTGCACACAGGTTCATGAGCAGAAGTCCCATTGTACCACGGCAGACCTGACAATGTTTGCATGAACACGCTTTGAAGCATTACGTTATGGACCAATTTTCACACATGGCTGGTTTACCCACACAGCCGGCTGTGCATTCACTTTTTGTTTTTTGTTATTTTACACAGTGTTCTGAATGATGAACAATGGTCTACAGCCAATCTTGTGTATTATTATACAAACTTTGGTTGTAAGATTCAGATAACTATTTAATAAAAGCTAAATATTTTATACAGGGAGTGCAGAATTATTAGGCAAATGAGTATTTTGTCCACATCATCCTCTTCATGCATGTTGTCTTACTCCAAGCTGTATAGGCTCGAAAGCCTACTACCAATTAAGCATATTAGGTGATGTGCATCTCTGTAATGAGAAGGGGTGTGGTCTAATGACATCAACACCCTATATCAGGTGTGCATAATTATTAGGCAACTTCCTTTCCTTTGGCAAAATGGGTCAAAAGAAGGACTTGACAGGCTCAGAAAAGTCAAAAATAGTGAGATATCTTGCAGAGGGATGCAGCAGTCTTAAAATTGCAAAGCTTCTGAAGCGTGATCATCGAACAATCAAGCGTTTCATTCAAAATAGTCAACAGGGTCGCAAGAAGCGTGTGGAAAAACCAAGGCGCAAAATAACTGCCCATGAACTGAGAAAAGTCAAGCGTGCAGCTGCCAAGATGCCACTTGCCACCAGTTTGGCCATATTTCAGAGCTGCAACATCACTGGAGTGCCCAAAAGCACAAGGTGTGCAATACTCAGAGACATGGCCAAGGTAAGAAAGGCTGAAAGACGACCACCACTGAACAAGACACACAAGCTGAAACGTCAAGACTGGGCCAAGAAATATCTCAAGACTGATTTTTCTAAGGTTTTATGGACTGATGAAATGAGAGTGAGTCTTGATGGGCCAGATGGATGGGCCCGTGGCTGGATTGGTAAAAGGCAGAGAGCTCCAGTCCCACTCAGACGCCAGCAAGGTGGAGGTGGAGTACTGGTTTGGGCTGGTATCATCAAAGATGAGCTTGTGGGGCCTTTTCGGGTTGAGGATGGAGTCAAGCTCAACTCCCAGTCCTACTGCCAGTTTCTGGAAGACACCTTCTTCAAGCAGTGGTACAGGAAGAAGTCTGCATCCTTCAAGAAAAACATGATTTTCATGCAGGACAATGCTCCATCACACGCGTCCAAGTACTCCACAGCGTGGCTGGCAAGAAAGGGTATAAAAGAAGAAAAACTAATGACATGGCCTCCTTGTTCACCTGATCTGAACCCCATTGAGAACCTGTGGTCCATCATCAAATGTGAGATTTACAAGGAGGCAAAACAGTACACCTCTCTGAACAGTGTCTGGGAGGCTGTGGTTGCTGCTGCACGCAATGTTGATGGTGAACAGATCAAAACACTGACAGAATCCATGGATGGCAGGCTTTTGAGTGTCCTTGCAAAGAAAGGTGGCTATATTGGTCGCTGATTTGTTTTTGTTTTGTTTTTGAATGTCAGAAATGTATATTTGTGAATGTGGAGATGTTATATTGGTTTCACTGGTAAAAATAAATAATTGAAATGGGTATATATTTGTTTTTTGTTAAGTTGCCTAATAATTATGCACAGTAATAGTCACCTGCACACACAGATATCCCCCTAAAATAGCTAAAACTAAACACAAACTAAAAACTACTTCCGAAAACATTCAGCTTTGATATTAATGTGTTTTTTGGGTTCATTGAGAACATGGTTGTTGTTCAATAATAAAATTATTCCTCAAAAATACAACTTGCCTAATAATTCTGCACTCCCTGTATGAGAGTAAGAAAGAAAGGTATATCTTTGTGTCCACCTTTCTCTGTTAACGCCCTACCTGGCCCCCTGGCAAAAGCTTTGCTAGATCCGCCCCTGCACAGTTACCAGCTGTCAGCTAAATAAAAAAAGGAGCTTGGTGTTTATTTCTCTCAGAAACAGTTCATAACTTCCCTTCAACTCATTCATGTCACCTAAAAAAAAGGTAAACCTGTTTCTCCATCACCAGTTCAGCTCTGATGATTCAGTAAGGTCATCTCCTGGTTTCGACCAGCCGCTTCTACAGCTGTGGCTCCAGCAAACATCAGCTGATACTAGAAATTAAAAGCAAATGAATTCTAACAACAGCTGATCAAGCTTAAACATGCTGCTGTGTTTAGCGCGATAAACAAGAGCGAAAAGCCGATCGTTGATCAGTTTCATGATTGAAGTTGCAACAGGCAGAGAATGACAGGGGAGGCTTCGTAACGACAGAATAAATCGTAATATTTTCTCTGAATGTGGCACGATTCCGTTTGTACGGCAACTCTACGAACTAACCATTATGAATAAAATAAAGTCCAACATCAGTAACTTAGCGCGCACACAGCTGTATATAAACTCCCGTCGTGCTAACTAGCACGCAGTACGATTGTAAAAAGTCAGCACAACGAAAATAAACTACACCTAAACTCTGTTTATATCTGACCCAAATAGAGTGCAGTTCATAACTTCTTACCTGAAATTCAGTTCACCTCACGCTCCTGCCTTCGCTTTCCCTGATCCACGATTGACCTCCCCGTTAGCAAACACCGGTCGCCTGCCTCGTATGTCTCATTCGCGGCATGTCCTTTCTGTCATACACCGGTGGATAGCTGCCCAGTGTTGTAGCTCCGCGTTATAGCACCACCAAACAACTCAGTTATTTTTTCCACATCCAGCTGTAACTGCGATTCTATGCGAGCATTTGCGAGAGACCAGGGAGGTGAAACGACAGAGAGTCCCCTCGCTATCCATTTGCAGCCAAGTGCGGCAGCTAGCTAGATAGCCGGCTAGCTGTCAGGCAGGACCGACGTAGTCAGAGCACTGTCGCTAAATATGGGATGTCTTGATAAAACAAGCAGATATTTGAAGTTTACACACCTACATTCTCGCCTGAAAATATCTTAAAAGTTTATTTTGTGACCTAGAAACACGAATAAAAGACATATAAAACGAAGTGGTGGCCGCCATTGTTCACTCTGTAGAGGCGTGCTATGAATTGTGGGATATGGAGTTTTCCACCAAGCATAGAAGCCATTGTGTTTACCGTAACTATTCAATGGTTCGCGCAACCTTAAAGCCTCCAATGGTTCCTGAAAGCAGCGAGGCTGTGCGCGCCATTGATATTGTCATCATTACGGTATCCAAATAAGGGTAGACAGGCTGTACCACTCCCGGCATACCACTAGAGAGAACCAACACACCACAAATGAAGTTTGAAATTTGTTTCAATGGGACCAAAAGATGGCGCCAACACACCACAAATGAAGTCTGTTTATTTGGCGCCAAAAGATGAATTGGCCTAAATTTACACTAAAATATTAATATTTAAAAAACTATAAAAGTTATGAACACCAAAAGTCATCACATAATAGTCCAGCTCCAGCCGCACAAAATGATCTAACATATGTAACCCTAATGTCAAAACTGTTCGGCAGAGGAGCGCGGGAAAATTTTCACTAAAATATTAATATTTAAAAAACTATAATATTCATAAACACCAAAAGTCATAGCACACCATTCCAGATCCAGCCGCACAAAATGAGGTAACATATATGAAGCTTCTCTGAAAACTGCGGGTCGAGATACGCTGCAAAATTTCAGGCGGAAAAAGGAAAATAATAATAATAATAATAATAACTAGAAAGCGAAAATTTCAGAAGAAATTTTATGTGTGCCTATGCCGCTGCTAATCACTGTAGTTGCCATTCATACGGCTACAGAGAGCAAAACTCAGAAGAGCAGCCATTCTCCACCATGAACTATGGTAAAAACAAACACCGCTCACGCTTCACAGATGACAGCTTACAGTTTTGTGTAAAGATGAAGTTACTTCGTACAGCGCCGATTTGCAGACGCTGTGCACACAGGTTCATGAGCAGAAGTCCCATTGTACCACGGCAGATCCGACAATGTTTGCATGAACACGCTTTGAAGCATTACATTATGGACCACTTTTCACACATGCATTCACTTTTTGTTTTTTGTTATTTTTACACAGTGTTCTGAATGATGAACAATGGTCTACAGCCAATCTTGTGTATTATTATACAAACTTTGGTTGTAAGATTCAGATAAGTATTTAATAAAAGCTAAATATTTTATATGAGAGTAAGAAAGGAAAGTATATCTTTATGTCCACCTTTCTCTGTTAATGCCCTACCTGGCCCCCTGGCAAAAGCTTTGCTAGATCCGCCCCTGCACAGTTACCAGCTGTCAGCTACACAAAAAAAGGAGCTTGGTGTTTACAGGGAGTGCAGAATTATTAGGCAAATGAGTATTTTGTCCACATCATCCTCTTCATGCATGTTGTCTTACTCCAAGCTGTATAGGCTCGAAAGCCTACTACCAATTAAGCATATTAGGTGATGTGCATCTCTGTAATGAGAAGGGGTGTGGTCTAATGACATCAACACCCTATATCAGGTGTGCATAATTATTAGGCAACCTCCTTTCCTTTGGCAAAATGGGTCAAAAGAAGGACTTGACAGGCTCAGAAAAGTCAAAAATAGTGAGATATCTTGCAGAGGGATGCAGCAGTCTTAAAATTGCAAAGCTTGTGAAGCGTGATCATCGAACAATCAAGAGTTTCATTCAAAATAGTCAACAGGGTCGCAAGAAGCGTGTGGAAAAACCAAGGCGCAAAATAACTGCCCATGAACTGAGAAAAGTCAAGTGTGCAGCTGCCAAGATGCCACTTGCCACCAGTTTGGCCATATTTCAGAGCTGCAACATCACTGGAGTGCCCAAAAGCACAAGGTGTGCAATACTCAGAGACACGGCCAAGGTAAGAAAGGCTGAAAGACGACCACCACTGAACAAGACACACAAGCTGAAACGTCAAGACTGGGCCAAGAAATATCTCAAGACTGATTTTTCTAAGGTTTTATGGACTGATGAAATGAGAGTGAGTCTTGATGGGCCAGATGGATGGGCCCGTGGCTGGATTGGTAAAGGGCAGAGAGCTCCAGTCCCACTCAGACGCCAGCAAGGTGGAGGTGGAGTACTGGTTTGGGCTGGTATCATCAAAGGTGAGCTTGTGGGGCCTTTTCGGGTTGAGGATGGAGTCAAGCTCAACTCCCAGTCCTACTGCCAGTTTCTGGAAGACACCTTCTTCAAGCAGTGGTACAGGAAGAAGTCTGCATCCTTCAAGAAAAACATGATTTTCATGCAGGACAATGCTCCATCACACGCGTCCAAGTACTCCACAGCGTGGCTGGCAAGAGAGGGTATAAAAGAAGGAAAAACTAATGACATGGCCTCCTTGTTCACCTGATCTGAACCCCATTGAGAACCTGTGGTCCATCATCAAATGTGAGATTTACAAGGAGGGAAAACAGTACACCTCTCTGAACAGTGTCTGGGAGGCTGTGGTTGCTGCTGCACGCAATGTTGATGGTGAACAGATCAAAACACTGACAGAATCCATGGATGGCAGGCTTTTGAGCGTCCTTGCAAAGAAAGGTGGCTATATTGGTCGCTGATTTGTTTTTGTTTTGTTTTTGAATGTCAGAAATGTATATTTGTGAATGTGGAGATGTTATATTGGTTTCACTGGTAAAAATAAATAATTGAAATGGGTATATATTTGTTTTTTGTTAAGTTGCCTAATAATTATGCACAGTAATAGTCACCTGCACACACAGATATCCCCCTAAAATAGCTAAAACTATAAACTACTTCCAAAAACATTCAGCTTTGATATTAATGAGTTTTTTGGGTTCATTGAGAACATGGTTGTTGTTCAATAATAAAATTATTCCTCAAAAATACAACTTGCCTAATAATTCTGCACTCCCTGTATGAGAGTAAGACAGAAAAGTATATCTTTGTGTCCACCTTTCTCTGTTAATGCCCTACCTGGCCCCCTGGCAAAAGCTTTGCTAGATCCGCCCCTGCACAGTTACCAGCTGTCAGCTACACAAAAAAATGAGCTTGGTGTTTGTCTCTCAGAAACAGTTCATAACTTCCCTTCAACTCATTCATGTCACCTAAGGGTAAACCTGTTTCTCCATCACCTGTTCAGCTCTGATGATTCAGTAAGGATATCTGGTTTGGAACAGCCGTTTTTACAGCTGTGGCTGCAGCAAACATCAGCTGATACTAGAAATTAAAAGCAAATGAATTCTAACAACAGCTGATCAAGCTTAAACGTGCTGCTGTTGTTTAGCGCGATAAACAAACAAGAGAGAAAAGCCGATCATTGATCAGTTTCATGACTGAAGTTTCAACAGGCGAGAGAATGACAGGGGAGGCTTCGTAACGACAGAATAAATCGTAATATTTTCTCTGAATGTGGCACGATTCCGTTTGTACGGCAACTCTACGAACTAACCATTATGAATAAAATAAAGTCCAACGTCAGTAACTTAGCGCGCACACAGCTGTATATAAACTCCCGTCGTGCTAGCTAGCACGCAGTACGATTGTAAAAAGTCAGCACAACGAAAATAAACTACACCTAAACTCTGTTTATATCTGACCCAAATAGAGTGCAGGTCATAACTTCTTACCTGAAATTCAGTTCACCTCACGCTCCTGCCTTCGCTTTCCCTGATCCATGATTGACCACCCCGTTAGCAATCGCCTGCCCGGCCTCATATGTCTCGTTGGCGGCATGTCCTTTCTGTCACACACCGGTGGGTAGCTGCCCTCTGTTGTAGCTCCACCACCAAACAACTCAGTTATTTTTTCCACATCCAGCTGTAACTCCGATTCTGTGCGAGCATTTGCGAGAGACCGGGGAGGTGAAAGGAGAGAGAGAGAGTCCCCTCGCTATCCATTTGCAGCCAAGTGCGGCAGCTAGCTAGGTAGCCGGCTAGCTGTCAGGCAGGACCGACGTTGTCAGAGCACTGTCGCTAAATATGGGATGTCTTGATAAAACAAGCAGATATTTGAAGTTTACACACCTACATTCTCGCCTGAAAATATCTTAAAAGCTTATTTTGTGACCTAGAAACACGAATAAAAGACATATAAAACGAAGTGGTAGCCGCCATTGTTCACTCTGTAGAGGCGTGCTATGAATTGTGGGATGTGGAGTTTTCAACACAAGGATAAATCTTTTCGGCTGTACTACTCCCGGTATACCACTAGAGAGAGCCAAGACACCACAAATGAAGTCTGTTTCTATGGTGCCAAAAGCAGAATCTTTCTCAGGAGCCTAGAAATTGGCCTAAATTTGCACTAAAATCTAAATATTTCAAAAACTATAAAAGTTATAAACACCAAAAGTCACACCATACTAGCCCAGCTCCAGCCGCACAAAATGATGTAACATATGTACCCCTATTCTCAAAACTGTTTGGCAGAGGAGCGCGGGAAAATTTTCACTAAAATATTAATATTTAAAAAACTATAATATTCATAAACACCAAAAGTCATAGCACACCATTCCAGATCCAGCCGCACAAAATGAGGTAACATATATGAAGCTTGTCTAAAAACTGCGGGTCGAGATACACTGCAAAATTTCAGGCGGAAAAAGGGAAATAATAATAACTAGAAAAATTTGCATTTCCTGCGAAAATGCTGTGTGGATGCCTTGACGCTGAAGCTGTCTGCTGAAAAGCTGAAAAAGATGAAAAGTTGCAAAACGTTGTTGTGGAGAGACGGACAATTCTGCTGAAATGAGCAGAAGCTGCTGAGAATTGTGCTGATAACAGGTGAAAAGGCTGAAAGTTTTGCAGAAAAGAGGTGGATCAGCAGAATTTCTGCAGAAAAGAGGCAAAGAAGCAGAAACTTGCGCTGAAAAGAGATGAATCAGCAGAGTTTCTGCTGAAAAGAGTTTTTTTTTTCTGAAAACAGCCAAAAAAGCTGGAATTTGTGCTGAAAAGGGATGAAAAAAATGAAAATTTTGCCTACAGGGGTGAAGAAGCTAAAGTATACCAAATCAAAGTATTTGTGCCAAAACATAGTGTTTCTGCCATATTGTGGTACTACTACATTACAACATGAATACGGATTAAAGATGAAAGTAACTGGCAACAAATTCCTCCACTACAAACCAGTCTGATACCACTTCTTTGCAGTGTTCACGTTTACTAAGGCACTACCCAAAAGGCGCCACAAGAGGGCACTCCAACACAACAGATGACCTATGTACACTGATGCACTTAGTAACAGTCAGCCTCCTTGAATTGGCAGAAATACTGTGATTTAGTAGTAATACTATAACATAACAGATAGACTGTGATGTTGCAGACATACTATGTTTTTGCACTACTCATTTGTAGTGAAAAAAAATAGCAATATAAATTACAGGTCTGTGATAGTGTATAAATTTGTAGTGAAAAAAAAATGTTGACCAAGGTGGGATTGAACCCACGACCTTTAAGCTGCAGAGCCGTGTCATTACTGATTGCGCCACCTGGCAAGAGGGCAGGCGGCTGAAAAACAAAGAGATCAGCAATCAGAAATAGATCGCGGTGAGAGGTGAAAAGCGCCGTTTTTTGGAGTTACAAAACGTCGTGTAACTCAAAAACTAGGAGGGCTATCAGCATCAGCAGTTGCTGAAAAGAAGTGAAAAAGCAGAATTATCTGCTAAAAAAAGAGGTGTAGACGCGCTTGATGGAGATGTCTTTATGTGTAAGGGTACACTGAAGATTGTCAAGAAAGCAGAGTGCATGCAAGTGGGGATGATGTGTAGCAACTGTCACAGGTATGACTCGAACCTCTGCCACCGGGTCTCACAGCAGCTTCTCAACCCTCTGAGCCAAATGAGGCCTGGTCAGAAAGGGGGCAGGTGCCTAAAACACAGAGACTTGAGCAGTCAGAATTAGATCGCGGTGAGAGGCGTAAAACGCCGATTTTTCGAAGTTACAAAACGTCGTGTAACTGAAAAACTAGGTGGGATAGAAGCACAATTCTTGTACTGGGTAAATCAGCAGACTTTGCTGAATTTTGACTGCGATTTTCATAGCTTTTTGTACCTCCGTCGCGGAGATATGACGAGAGAAGAAACGGCTTCATTTTAAGAGTTGGAAAACAAACGTAATTTATGGCTCAACAGTAAGATGACAGTAAAAACTGCTCCAACCGTGACTGGCAGCACTGTCTGAAGATGAATTGGAACAAGCTTCTCATCTTAACTTTGCTTTATTAAAATTATTATGGCACATACAAGTCTTGCAAATAAGCACACAGGGAAAGCTTGAGCTTGTAATTCCACCCCAAGCTGGTAGGAGAAGCTTTTTATTAAACACTTGCTTGTTCTACAATGTGCTTCAAGGGTCAATAACAGCATAACAGAACTCACTTATGGTACTGCATTCTTCCTTCCTATAAAACAGTAACTGTCAGTGACTTTGTACCATAGTATAAACACAACATTCAAGACAACAGTTAAAAGTAACGTCACCATAAACAATGAAACAAGAACATCTAAACAGCAGCACATGTCCCAAGGCATGATGGGAGAGGACTAGCTGTTCCCCCAACACGCCACATTATTTATGATTTATGATTTGGCAGAAACACTGGGACTTGGTATGATTTACTTGAAATACTTTGATTTAGCAGAAAAACTATAATCTAGCAGAAAGCACCTCAGCATAGCAGAAATTCTATGAGCAGAATTACTAGGATTTAGCACAAACGCTATGATTTGTCTCAAAAACCTTTATTTTGCAGTTATATTGTGATTTGGCAGAAATACTGTGCTTTGGAGCAAATACCAAAATTTGGCAGAAATACTATGAGCAGTAATAATATAACGTAGCAGAAATACAAATATTTTGTGGAAATACTATGATACTATGAAAAGCTAAAAACGATGAAAAGTTGTATGGTGGTGAAAAAAAAAATGCTCCACTGAGCAGGATTTGAACCTGGCCCTCCTGGTCTCAAGGTGGCTATTCATTTCCCTGAGCCAAAGTCATTCTTACAAAGAAAAGGTGGAGAGACGGACAATTCTGCTGAAATGAGCAGAAGCTGCTGAGAATTGTGCTGATAAGAGGTCAAAAGGCTGAAAGTTTTGCAGAAAAGAGGTGAATCAGCAGAATTTCTGCAGAAAAGAGGCAAAGAAGCAGAAACTTGCGCTGAAAAGAGATGAATCAGCAGAGTTTCTGCTGAAAAGAGTTTTTTTTTCTGAAAACAGCCAAAAAAGCTGGAATTTGTGCTGAAAAGGGGTGAAAAAAATGAAAATTTTGCTGAAAAGGGGTGAAGAAGCTAAAGTATACCAAATCAAAGTATTTGTGCCAGAACATAGTGTTTCTGCCATATTGTGGTACTACTACATTACAACATGAATACGGATTAAAGATGAAAGTAACTGGCAACAAATTCCTCCACTACAAACCAGTCTGATACCACTTCTTTGCAGTGTTCATGTTTACTAAGGCACTACCCAAAAGGCGCCACAAGAGGGCACTCCAACACAAGAGATGACCTATGTACACTGATGCACTTAGTAACAGTCAGCCTCCTACTTAGCCATTACGTAATACAGTGATATTACAGTGTACAAATTCATATAAATTTGCAGGGGGGAAAAAACAAAGCAGGAACAAGCCCAAAACAATAAAATAACTGGGCTGCCATAGCTATTGCTAACTAGCACATACGCTAAAGGTAACTAAAACCAATACCAACCAATGTTTTTGCAGAAACACTGTAATTTCACTCAAATACTATGAAATAGCAGTAATACTATGATTTGGCAGAAATACTATGTTTCAGTACAAATACTATGACAAAGCAGAAATACTATGACTTAGAAGTAATACTATAACAAAAGGGATTCCTCAAAATACTATGAAATTGCAGTAATTCTATGATTTGGCAGAAATACTGTACTTCGTACAAACACAATGCTTTGGTACAAATACTATATTTTGATTTGAATACTATGATTTGGCACGAGTAGTATGATTTAGTACAAATACTACGAATTGGCAGAAATACTGTGACTTAGTAGTAATACTATAACATAACAGATATACTATGATTTTGCAGACAGTCTATGTTTTTGCACAACTAGCACAATATGGCAGAAATACTATGATTTGGCACAAGTACTATGATTTAGTACAAATACTCTTATTGGCACAAATACTATGTTTCAGTACAAATACTACGATTTGGCAATAATACTGGTTTTTAGCACAACTACTGAGATTTGGGTGAAATACTATGATTTAGAAGAAATACTATGACTTCGTACAAATACAATGTTTTGGTTCAAATAATATGATTTGCAAAAAATACTATGATTTGGCACAAGTACCATGATTTAGTACAAATACTACAGTTTCACTCAAATACTATGAAATTGCAGTGATACTATGATTTTGAAGGAATACTATGATTTGGTAGAAATACTATGCCTTAGTAGTAATACTATAACATAGCAGATATGATGTGATTTTGCAGACATAGTATGTTTTTGCACAAATACTACGATTTCGCTCAAATACTATGGAATTGCAGTAATACTATGATTTGGTAGAAATACTATGCCTTAGTAGTAATACTATAACATAACAGATATACTGTGATTTAGCAGACATAGTATTTTTTTGCACAAATACTACAATTTGGCAAGAAATACTATGTTTGGGCACAAATACTATGATTTGCTATAAATACTATGATTTGGCACATATACTATAATCAGCAGATATACTATAACATAACAGAAATTCTACGACTTAGTAGTAATACTATAACATAACAGAAATTTTAATTGGGCACAAATAACATGATTTGGCAAAAAAATACCATGATTTGGCACAAATACAATGATATGGCAGAAATACTATGATTGGGTACAAATACTATGATTTGGCACAAGTACTATGACTTAGTACAAATACTATGATTTGGCACAAATACTATGATGTAGCAGAAATACTATGTTTTAACATAAATAATATCTTTTGACAGAAATTTCTGCTAAAAGGTACTATTTCTGCTTTTTAGCAGAAATACTGTAATTTTGCACAAATACTATGATTTGGGATAAATACTATGATTTGGCAGATGTACTATATTCAGCACATATACTATAACATAACAGAAATACCTCCACCTACTAGTAATACTATAACATATCAGAAATGTCATGATTTGACACAAAAACCATGATTTTGCACAAATACCATGATTTGGCAAAAATACTATGATTACCCAGAATTACTATGATTGAGCAGAAGTACTAAGATGTAGTAGAAGTACTTTGATTTAGCAGAAATACTATTATGGAGGAATAATACTTTAACATGGGAGAAATATTGATACACACACACATACACAGAGCCTAAAGGGAACAGTGGCTGTTAAGAGTCTGGGCTTGGTATATCTAGGTCAGTTAAATTAGCTGCACCTGCTGTAATCAGCACTTACACACACAGACACAGAGAGAAGTATGAGTCTTCTTCAGTGTATTTCTCACATTCAGGACTCCCCTCGAACAAATGACCATAATTTCCTAACCGTAGGGGCTAGAATGCTCATTCTGACACCGTTTTGTTCAGAAGAGATGGGGGAATCTGCAGGTCTTCATAATTCAGAGATAAAATATAAATTATTGAAGATATATGACTTGTAATACACTGTAACCGAGTAGAGGCAAAGCAAAACTGCCTTGACTTGCCCTCAAACAACGTTTTGTAACTCTAAATCTATATGGAGCATCAAAATCATTCTTTCACCGTAAGAAACAGCAGGCTTTGGTGAACAGTCATGGAAATTTTCAGGTCTCTGTGGAAATCCATCAAAAAGATATGACGAGAGAAAAATGTGCCTCATTTCCAGAGTTTGAAATCTGAAGAGATCTGAGTGAATGACGAATTTCCTACCCTCAAACAAGTGTAACTCATCTCAGAACGGTAATAGGTGAGAAAAAACGTCTTGAATTGTGAGCATCAGGAGTGTCTGAAGATATATTTGCACAAGCCTCATGTCTCAACTTTTTTTCGTTAAGGAGATATGATGATTTGAAAATGCCTCTCATTAGAGAATTCCAGCGCTGATTTTGAAGAAACTCTCCATTGAGTTTCTATGGAGTGTTTTGAGACTTTGTGTTACTCTGAGGAGATTTGCAAAAAATCTGTAAGTCCCACAAGAATGATAGTGACATTTTCTGAAAGCCAGCAAAAATGCCTACGTTTTGATGTATAATTTGTGGGGCTTGAGTGGAAATTGAGCGAGTAGCAAGAAGTTGTTCAGACATGAAAAGAAAATTCAGAAAGGACAAGTGCACACTCTGAGTTAATTGCATAGCAACCATAACAACGCATGTATTTTCTGAAAAATCACAATTTTGCAACTGAAAACTTAAAGAGGTATAAAATTAAAATGGTAGAAGATCTGAAAAAGCTGAATCAGACAGGAGTAGCCCAATAATTTGAGAACATTTTAAAGTTTTAATGGAGTTTCTAGGTGAAAGTATGACAAAGTAGTTAAGTTTCAAAAACAAGCAAGTTTTAGCAGAATTTCTGAAGATTTCCATTCATTTCAATGGGACAAATTAAAGGAAAAAAGTGTAATATTTTAAAAAGTATAACAGTAATAAACACCAAAAGTCATAGCCTACGTCAGCAGAAAGAGCAGAACAGTATAGAGTTTGAACGGTGAAAATCGGCTGAAAACTGAAGCAGTAGTTAAGCGGCAAAAAACGTACGGAAGCAACCAGAATAAAGTATAATAAAGAATAAAGAGAAACAGGAACTCAATAGTGTGGAAGCCCTTTTAGGGCATCCACACAATAATAATAATAAGAATAAGAATAATAAATCCGACGAATAGTAATATGTGTGCCTCTTGGCATAGGCACACATAATAAGAATAATAAATCCGAGGAATAGTAATATGTGTGCCTCTTGGCATAGGCACACATAATAATAATAAGAATAATAAATCCGACGAATAGTAATATGTGTGCCTCTTGGCATAGGCACACATAATTATGCTTTAGTGTCAGGTGTTCAAGAGAAGTTAAAACTGTAAAATCTAAATTGTGAGTCGTTTAAAGTGGTAGAAAAAAAAGATGTCCATTAAGCAGTATTCAATTTGTATTTCAAAGGTATTTTAATGTGAAAGGGGAAAATACCACATGCAAATTATGAAATTTCCCGTTGTGGGACTAATAAATGTATCATGTTATTCAAACAATATTTTGTACAAATACCATTTACAATAATGTATGACATTTAAACATGATATTTAGATTGTGGTAAATAGCAAAGCAATATAAAATAAAAAAGGAAAAGGAAACCATTCAAGTAACTTTATATTATGAACTGAAGAGTAAGGCAAAAGTATAAATGAAAAGCATACAAGCATTAATGTATATAGATAAACCCAACAATCATATGACCCCCTATGAGCAAGCACTTTGGCGACAGTGGGAAGGAAAAACTCCCTTTTGACAGGAAGAAACCTCCGGCAGAACCAGGCTCAGGGAGGGGCGGCCATCTGCCGCGACCGGTTGGGGTGAGATGTAAACAAATCCAAAACTGTCCACAGAGCTACAGGGGGCACACTGGGATCGCAACAGCAGCCATAGAGGGAAACAGATTAGGATGTTCTTCCCAGTACTGAAGTGGGTCGGCTTTTCTTATGTGTGCGTTTTTCTCTGAGAGGTAGGTCTCCACTTTAGTTTCTGTTGATGAGGCACTCACGGATACTTCTGGATAAGGGTCATTTGGAAGCAAGTGGTTGGCTGACTTTGCGAAAACAGCTAGAAACAGACTAGAAAGCGAAAATTTCAGAAGAAATTTTATGTGTGCCTATGCCGCTACTAATCACTGTAGTTGCCATTCATACGGCTACAGAGAGCAAAACTCAGAAGAGCAGCCATTCTCCACCATGAACTATGGTAAAAACAAACACCGCTCACGCTTCACAGATGACAGCTTACAGTTTTGTGTAAAGATGAAGTTACTTCGTACAGCGCCGATTTGTAGACGCTGTGCACACAGGTTCATGAGCAGAAGTCCCATTGTACCACGGCAGACCCGACAATGTTTGCATGAACACGCTTTGAAGCATTACATTATGGACCACTTTTCACACATGCATTCACTTTTTGTTTTTTGTTATTTTTACACAGTGTTCTGAATGATGAACAATGGTCTACAGCCAATCTTGTGTATTATTATACAAACTTTGGTTGTAAGATTCAGATAAGTATTTAATAAAAGCTAAATATTTTATATGAGAGTAAGAAAGAAAAGTATATCTTTATGTCCACCTTTCTCTGTTAATGCCCTACCTGGCCCCCTGGCAAAAGCTTTGCTAGATCCGCCCCTGCACAGTTACCAGCTGTCAGCTACACAAAAAAAGGAGCTTGGTGTTTACAGGGAGTGCAGAATTATTAGGCAAATGAGTATTTTGTCCACATCATCCTCTTCATGCATGTTGTCTTACTCCAAGCTGTATAGGCTCGAAAGCCTACTACCAATTAAGCATATTAGGTGATGTGCATCTCTGTAATGAGAAGGGGTGTGGTCTAATGACATCAACACCCTATATCAGGTGTGCATAATTATTAGGCAACCTCCTTTCCTTTGGCAAAATGGGTCAAAAGAAGGACTTGACAGGCTCAGAAAAGTCAAAAATAGTGAGATATCTTGCAGAGGGATGCAGCAGTCTTAAAATTGCAAAGCTTCTGAAGCGTGATCATCGAACAATCAAGCGTTTCATTCAAAATAGTCAACAGGGTCGCAAGAAGCGTGTGGAAAAACCAAGGCGCAAAATAACTGCCCATGAACTGAGAAAAGTCAAGCGTGCAGCTGCCAAGATGCCACTTGCCACCAGTTTGGCCATATTTCAGAGCTGCAACATCACTGGAGTGCCCAAAAGCACAAGGTGTGCAATACTCAGAGACATGGCCAAGGTAAGAAAGGCTGAAAGACGACCACCACTGAACAAGACACACAAGCTGAAACGTCAAGACTGGGCCAAGAAATATCTCAAGACTGATTTTTCTAAGGTTTTATGGACTGATGAAATGAGAGTGAGTCTTGATGGGCCAGATGGATGGGCCCGTGGCTGGATTGGTAAAGGGCAGAGAGCTCCAGTCCGACTCAGACGCCAGCAAGGTGGAGGTGGAGTACTGGTTTGGGCCGGTATCATCAAAGATGAGCTTGTGGGGCCTTTTCGGGTTGAGGATGGAGTCAAGCTCAACTCCCAGTCCTACTGCCAGTTTCTGGAAGACACCTTCTTCAAGCAGTGGTACAGGAAGAAGTCTGCATCCTTCAAGAAAAACATGATTTTCATGCAGGACAATGCTCCATCACACACGTCCAAGTACTCCACAGCGTGGCTGGCAAGAAAGGGTATAAAAGAAGAAAAACTAATGACATGGCCTCCTTGTTCACCTGATCTGAACCCATTGAGAACCTGTGGTCCATCATCAAATGTGAGATTTACAAGGAGGGAAAACAATACACCTCTCTGAACAGTGTCTGGGAGGCTGTGGTTGCTGCTGCACGCAATGTTGATGGTGAACAGATCAAAACACTGACAGAATCCATGGATGGCAGGCTTTTGAGTGTCCTTGCAAAGAAAGGTGGCTATATTGGTCGCTGATTTGTTTTTGTTTTGTTTTTGAATGTCAGAAATGTATATTTGTGAATGTGGAGATGTTATATTGGTTTCACTGGTAAAAATAAATAATTGAAATGGGTATATATTTGTTTTTTGTTAAGTTGCCTAATAATTATGCACAGTAATAGTCACCTGCACACACAGATATCCCCCTAAAATAGCTAAAACTAAAAACTACTTCCAAAAACTTTCAGCTTTGATATTAATGAGTTTTTTGGGTTCATTGAGAACATGGTTGTTGTTCAATAATAAAATTATTCCTCAAAAATACAGCTTGCCTAATAATTCTGCACTCCCTGTATTTGTCTCTCAGAAACGGTTCATAACTTCCCTTCAACTCATTCATGTCACCTAAAGGGTAAACCTGTTTCTCCATCACCTGTTCACCTCTGATGATTCAGTAAGGACATCTGGTTTGGAACAGCCGTTTTTTACAGCTGTGACTCCAGCAAACATCAGCTGATACTAGAAATTAAAAGCAAATGAATTCTAACAACAGCTGATCAAGCTTAAACGTGCAGCTGTTGTTTAGCGCGATAAACAAACAAGAGCGAAAAGCCGATCATTGATCAGTTTCATGACTGAAGTTTGAACAGGCGAGAGAATGACAGGGGAGGCTGTCATAAACTCCATCGTGCTAGCTACCACGCAGTACGAGTTATTATAACTGATTGTAAAAAGTCAGCACAACAAAAATAAACTACACCTAAACTCGGTTTATATCTGACCCAAATAGAGTGCAGGTCATAACTTCTTACCTGAAATTCAGTTCACCTCACGCTCCGACCGGCAGCCGCCTGCTTCTCCTGCCTTCGGTTTCCCTGATCCACGATCTACCACCGGTCGATCGGCGGTCGCCTCGCCGCCTCGTTCCCCACATGTTCTTTCTGACACACACCGGTGGATAGCTGCCCTCGGTTGTAGCTCCGCGTCAGCGACTACCAAACAACTCAGTTATTTTTCCACATCGACCAGCATCTGGACAATCCACCGCCTTTCACTGTTTGTACCGTTACTAAAAAAAAACCCCTCATCGGCTCATAAAAACGAAAAATAAGTCCAGCTATGACCCTGAGTCAAAAAGACAGCCAGCTCGGGTTAGCTAGCTACCTGTCTAGCTCTTTGCAGGCACCGAAAACATCAGAGCTAATATGGGATGTCTTGGTAACACGAGCAGATATTTGAAGTTTACATCTGGCCAATCCACCACCTTTCACTGTTTATACCGTTACTAAAATGAATAAATAAATAAATCATCGGTCCATATAAACGAAAAATAAGTCCAGCTAAAACACATACTGTCGGCGAGCGACCGGGTGTTGACACGAGTTTCACCCGCCTCAATATAAGCCAAGCCTGGGTGCTTTTTCACGAAGGGTCGCTAGCGGTGCTAGCTAACTATGCTAGCGGCACTAGCTAGCTAGCCGGCTATCAGCAACACATAAGAGAACTGCTGCTAAATAAACTACACCTAAACTCGGTTTATATCTGACCCAAATAGAGTGCAGGTCATAACTTCTTACCTGAAATTCAGTTCACCTCACGCTCCTGCCTTCGCTTTCCCTGATCCATGATTGACCTCCGCGTTAGCAAACACCGGTCGATCGGCGGTCGCGGCATGTCCTTTCTGTCATACACCGGTGGATAGCTGCCCACTGTTGTAGCTCCGCGTTATAGCACCACCAAACAACTCAGTTATTTTTTCCACATCCAGCTGTAACTCCGATTCTGTGCGAGCATTTGCGAGAGACCGGGGAGGTGAAACGACAGAGAGAGTCCCCTCGCTATCCATTTGCAGCCAAGTGCGGCAGCTAGCTAGGTAGCCGGCTAGCTGTCAGGCAGGACCGACATCGTCAGAGCACTGTCGCTAATATGGGATGTCTTGATAAAACAAGCAGATATTTGAAGTTTACACACCTACATTCTCGCCTGAAAATATCTTAAAAGTTTATTTTGTGACCTAGAAACACGAATAAAAGACATATAAAACGAAGTGGTGGCCGCCATTGTTCACTCTGTAGAGGCGTGCTATGAATTGTGGGATATGGAGTTTTCAACACAAGGATAAATCTTTTCGGCTGTACTACTCCCGGTATACCACTAGAGAGAGCCAAGACACCACAAATGAAGTCTGTTTATTTGGCGCCAAAAGATGAATTGGCCTAAATTTATACTAAAATATTAATATTTAAAAAACTATAAAAGTCATAAACACCAAAAGTCACAACATAATAGTCCAGCTCCAGCCGCACAAAATGATCTAACATATGTAATCCTAATGTCAAAACTGTTTGGCAGAGGAGCGCGGGAAAATTTTCACTAAAATATTAATATTTAAAAAACTATAAAATTCATAAACACCAAAAGTCATAGCACACCATTCCAGATCCGGCCGCACAAAATGAGGTAACATATATGAAGCTTGTCTCAAAACTGCGGGGCGTGATACGTGCCGAAATTTAGGCGGAAGATGGAGAATAATAATAATAAGAATAATAAATCCGACGAATAGTAATATGTGTGCCTCTTGGCATAGGCACACATAATAAAAGGAAAACACAATTTAAAACAATAAAACAAGAGACATCACAAAGCGCAGCTCTTCAGTTAGCAAACTGGCAAGTACTGAAGTTCTAAAAAAATAATTGGGAAAACAAATCTAACTTTAGAACTAAATGACCCAAAACTAAATTAAAAATGAAGTAAAAAAAAGAAATTGGCTTAATACTGGTGTTTTCTGATGAGGTAAGTCGCTATGCGAGGTAAAAACCACACGTGGCTGTAATTTGGTGGCCTGTATACAGTTCCAATCCAAGCATGTAGTTGGTTTAAATGGGTTTAATACTGGTGTCTTTTGATCACTTGACTGTATATATAAACCTGTTGAACAAAAGGTGCATTTTAATTTCACTATACCTGCCCATCCTTGTAGCCGGTCTCTACTAGCGTGGCACAGTTTCAAGATCAGTGTAGGGCTTCTCCACTGCCTTCACTGGACAGAACACATCTGAGGAGTTATGAATGGATGGATGACTTAATGAATGGATGAGATTATAGTTTGTTTCAAAGAATATCAATAAATGTTAGAATATAAAGTAAGAAACAAAAAAATACAAATGACCTGTTATGGCAGGGATCCCATCAGGTGCAGTCTTTCTGTTCACGTTTCTGGTCAGCTCTTCAATGGATGAGAGCACATCAGCAGTCTTATCTATCAGTTCCCACTGGTGAGCTGTCCTTGTTGGTGGTAGAGTGTGTTCAGAAAAACTCCCTTTTAACAGGAAGAAACCTCCGGCAGAACCAGGCTTAGAGAGGTGCAGCCATCTGCCGTGAGCGGTTGGGTGAGATGTAAACAAATCCAAAACTGTCCACAGAGCTACAGGGGGCACACTGGGATTGCAACAGCAGCCATAGAGGGAAACCGATTAGGATGTTCTTCCCAGTACTGAAGTGGGTCGGCTTTTCTTATGTGTGCGTTTTTCTCTGAGAGGTAGGTCTCCACTTTAGTTTCTGTTGATGAGGCACTCACGGATACTTCTGGATAAGGGTCATTTGGAAGCAAGTGGTTGGCTGACTTTGCGAAAACAGCTAGAAACAGATAAAAGGAAAACAATTTAAAACAATAAAACAAGAGACATCAAAGCGCAGCTCTTCAGTTAGCAAACTGGCAAGTAATGAAGTTCTAAAAAATAATTGGGAAAACAAATCTAACTTTAGAACTAAATGACCCAAAACTATATTAAAAAGGTAGTAAAAAAGAAATTGGCTTAATACTGGTGTCTTTGGATGAGGTAAGTTGCTATGCAAGGTAAAAACCACACGTGGCTGTAATTTGGTGGCCTGTATACAGTTCCAATCCAAGCATGTAGTTGGTTTAAATGGGTTTAATACTGGTGTCTTTTGATCACTTGACTGTATATAAACCTGTTGTACAAAAGGTGCATTTTAATTTCACTATACCTGCCCATCCTTGTAGCCGGTCTCTACTAGCGTGGCACAGTTTTAAGATCAGTGTAGGGCTTCTCCACTGCCTTCACTGGACAGAACACATCTGAGGAGTTATGAATGAATGGATGACTTAATGAATGGATGAGATTATAGTTTGTTCAAAGAATATCAATAAATGTTACAATGTAAAGTAAGAAACAAATATACAATTACCTGTTATGGCAGGGATCCCATCAGGTGCAGTTGCAGTCTCTCTGTTCACGTTTCTGGTCAGCTCTTCAATGGATGAGAGCAGTCTTATGTATCAGCTCCCACTGGTGAGCTGTCCTTGTTGGTGGTAGAGTGTGCTCAGTTGCAAAGACACTAAGATCACTTGCCAAGTCCATATCCCTCACAACCTTGCAGTCATTTTGTGTTAGTGAATTACACAATAAATGGGGTTGTGATAACTGTGATATGTATTCAGAACACCTGATTGGAGGCAGGCGTATGGCTGTGATATGTAAAGGTGATCAATCAATGTGTGTTTTCGGTAGTTGCAGCAGTAATAAGTTGTGCATATCCTCTTGACTGAAACAGTTCTTGGATGGGTTTTTTTCCTCTGCTCATAAGGTCCTCATTGAAATCTCCACAAACAATAATTGGTTGGCAATTCATCATTTCCAATGAGTCCAAAAGACATTGCATTTGTGGTAAAAACCTCACGTGGCTGTAATTTGGTGGCCTGTATACAGTTGCTATCAAAGCTGTGACTGGCGATTCAACCTTGATAACAACAAATTCAAGGTCAGTCACATTTTGCAGGTATTTTCGAGACTCTGCTATAAGAACTGTTTTGTAGTACATTGCAACTCCACCGCCATTTACCTTTGCCATGTCTGTATGGTTTGTGTAAGAGACGTGTCTGTTGCGTGTGGCCATGTTGTACTGTTCCAGCTGGAAGCGGGGAGAAACTGATGATCCAGACAAGTGAGTTTCTGTTATGCATAAAACATCAGCAAGGCTGAGTTCATGGTGGCATCTCATGTCCTCCATGTGAGTTGGGAGACCTTGTGCATTGTGATGGATAATTGTCAATGTGGGGACTGTGGGAACAACTGATTTTAAGAATTGCAACAGTGGTCTTGCATTCTCAAATGATGCATGTCTCATATTTTTGAGTGCATCTGTGATGGCAGGATCAGCATAGATTTTCCTTTCATCAAAGTCTGTGATGTACAGTCCTTTAAGTGAGGTTGTGCGGCTGAGTGCGACATAGGCCATTCCAGGCTCAAAAACACGCTTCAAACATACTACTGCTGACTCCATTGTCATGCCTTGTACTTTGTGAGCTGTACATGCAAAGGCCAACTTCATTGGAAATTGCCTGCGAAGAACTCCTTTTTTACTTGTAGATTCTTCACATTTCTCAATATATACGAGGTTGTCTGAGGATCCTTGTATTTTTCTGCGAAATTTTTGCCCAGAATTTTGATTGTCCAGCGTAAGTCCAATGAGATTCACAGTTTTTGGTCCATCCTGTGTGGTTGTCACAATGTTCGTGATTGTTCCAAATGTCCCATTAACAAGCCCATCTTCAACATCCAAATTTCTAATAATCATAACACGCACTCCAGGTGCAGCTTGTATGTTATCAGGTAAATCTCTTTTGTTGCCTTTCATCATATCTGCCAGGAGGACCATCTCACCCGTCCGTGGGTCTTTTCTGTAGTCTTCGGCCTGAATATTTATGATATCAGAATGAAGAGCAGTTACAGTTGCTGAATTGTGTTTGTCGACCTCTTTGTTTGTAGCATAAATGTGTAATACATTAGATGGACAGTCTTTTATGTCATGGATAGCCTGTGTGAGCAAGGCTTTATCATTGGCTTCAAGAGAATCTGTTTTTTGCTTCACTCTTATCCTGTTCAGAACTTCAGCAAAAGAATGATCATCTTTCTGTCGCATGATTTCTGTCAGGTTGACCATGTGGAAATAGTCTTTCCAGAGATCAAAGACATTGTCCTCGTACACACAGAGTGGTTTGGCTTTTCCAAGGGGTGGCAGCTGGTAAAAGTCTCCTACTGCAAGGATAGACATCCCACCAAAAGGCTTCTTGTTTCCTTTGATCTGCTGAAGTCTCCAGTGGATGTAGGCAAAAAGGTCTTTAGAAACCATAGATATCTCATCAATGACCAGAATCTCTGCATTTGAAAGTGAAGCTCTCACTTCATCCAGTGCATTGCCCAGTCCCTGATACGGCGGTTTTAAAGATTTTGGCAGCTTTAGCAGAGAGTGCAGTGTTTTCCCAGATATGTTAAAAGCTGCAGTGCCAGTAAATGCAGTCAGCAGTACTGCAGGGTAGGACATGTCTGCTTGGTCACGGAATCTGGGGAGTTGGTGCAAAATCTTTGTTGCCTCCTCATATATGCACTTGATAACATGTGATTTTCCACAGCCAGCTCCTCCAGAGACAAAATAAAAGAACTGCTCAGGACAGTGACCCCACACAAGTTTGAAACACCACTCACGCACTGTGTAGAATATGGATGCTTGGGTTTCATTCAGACTTTGGTACATTTTTCTGACAAAGTCTGGGCTCAGCTTTGGTGCTATGATTGCTGGCATGGCTCCACTGCTGCTACCACTGACTTGGTAGTCTGGAACAATGTCCATTTCATTTTCGTCAGTGTCATGTCTGGATTGTCGTTGGGCCACACACTCTAAACGATCTACTTCAACCTCAGGTGCAAAGGTGTTCCATGCATTGATAAGTGGGCCTTGTTGTTCAATCTGTTCCAATGCCCTTTCCATTGTTTTGCCATGGCTTTCATAACGCTTTTTGTTAAAGGTAACAATTAGCCGTACTGCAAAACCATGTTTTCGTCCACTTTTGTAGAACTGTTCGGATGTGGGGTGTTCTGTGTTTTTAAGGTCATCATTTGATCGATGTGGAAAATAAAGTTTTAGTAGTCTGCTATAAAACTTTTCTGGTTGTTTCTTTTCTGAGAAGCGAGGATATCTGATTATTGCAGGTTTCCCTCTTGTTCTCTTTTGAATATAACCCATGTTATTCAAAAGAGGGATGGCATTTTTGACTCTGTTTGACGGCTGTAGAGAATCCTGTACTCTGAAGCAAATTCAGCCAAACACATTCTTTCAAACTCAGGTGTTCTGGGCCTGTTTGCATATATTTCTGGCAATCCAGACATCCACACATTTTCATCATGTGGTGCCATGCTTTGCAACCTGCTCATCGGGAGACTCATTTTCAGGGCATCATCATCAGTCTGTATGAACACCACACTGCGTGAACACTTTTTTAGTGGCAGGCTGCACGTCCTTGCCACGGATTCCTGGGCACTGACTTCTCTGTGTTTAGCATATGCCTGCATTATCTGTTTCATTTCATCTCTTTCATTGACATTGGACGTTTTTACCTCCTGGATGACTCCATTAAGAAATTGTGTCATCTCAAATTCGGGTTTAGAGACATAAGACATTATGTACATCAGACAGCTGTAGTCATCAATGACATATTGGATGTCCATGTTGGCATTCCAGGCCCTCAGCAGATCTGCATTGTATGCATTCACCCAGCAGTCATTAGGTTCACGCTTTAAGAGGATGACATGGCCATTGCTTAAATTGAAGGCACAATCCAAGTATTGTTCATAAGTTAATTTGCATTTGTGAAGCAGCTCAGACAAGTCTTCAAACGAGGAATTTGGGTCACAGAGCAAATCTCTCAATGGCTGGAGTTTTTCTTTGGCCTCTTTCTGTTTTTTTGCGAGAGCCATTCGTCTGTTTTTTTGCTTTTGTTTTTCATTTGTGTCTTTCTCCTTACTTGAGCTATGCTGCTTATCATTGTGATCGTCGTCATCATCTGGGCTTGGGAAAGTGATCATTGTGTGGTCTACGGGTAGTTTGGGGAACCCAAACCTACATGACACATTACCTTTTTTACAAGATCTGGAGTGATTTCTGCTGTGGACTTGAACCTCAGACACAATTTTGTGAGTTCAGGATCGGCATTTTGGTCAGGCATCTTACATGTTATGTACTTGTCAATAAATTTGTACACGTGGTCTTCAAGGTCGCTTCCAAATTTAGGTGCATCTTTGACCCAAACCAGTAAATGGATATGAGGGCTACCTCTGGCCTGAAACTCCACTCGATAAAAGTAATCTTCTACTTCACCGATAGGCTGTGCTGGGGACAGGATCAGTGTTGTCATTAGTGCATCGACTCTTTTTTCAAACAATCGCATCACAGTCACAGGGTTGCTTCGGAGAATTTCACACTTTGTGTTCCAGTCAAGTTGTGAAAAATCCACTTGTTCACCTTGTTGAGTTTTTATGACCTCAACAACCTCAGGCCATCTCATTTCAGCAGCTGAAAATGTCAGGAAAAAAGTCGGCTTTCCTAACTGTCTGACCATAGCATGCAGATCTTTCAGTGCCTTCTCCCAATAGGCTGGAGTACCTCTCAGAGGTTTCATGAAGCGTGTTGCATCTTTGTTATTTATCAGTCTCTCCACTTCGTCTTTATTTTGAAGCATTCTGTTACAAATTCTACGTCCATCCTTGGTGATTGCCTTACCTTTGCGCAATTGGATGGACATGCTGTTTGTAGCCATGTGTGTTTCTGTTACAAACTGTGCAAAGAATAGGTAGCTTTGGTCAGTTGCAAAGCGTGTATCTGCAGAGAACAGCCGTGTATTAAAATACATGCTTGGGGACAGTTTGACTTGTCTGGCTTCATCTAATGTGTTCTGTCCAGTTGGGAACTGCACAGGAAAGGCCATGGCTTCAAGTTTAGGAACAGAGAAGAAGCCAACAGGTCTATTTCCTTGGGCGGGTGCAATGCTAAATATTCCTTCACCATATGATAAAATGTCCTGTGCTATATCTGGTGGTTGCATACAGGTGTCTAGAACAAGACCAGGCCGAAGTTCTTCCTTTTCTTTCTCCGTATCTTGTAAGGGCTCTCCATTTGACTGTTCAGGCTCCAATAGTTCGTTTACATCATGACATGGCTCAAGTATTCCAGCTGTTGTATCCTCAGTGGCTTTTCTTTCTGGTACAATTTGGTTGTCGAAGTTTCTGGGCAGTGCATCTTGAATATCTGCATCAGCAGTGTCATGTTCCGTCTCGATTATCTGATTATTTGTGGGATCAGCAAAAGTAGCGTCATCATCAATAGATACATCTTTGTATTGTGAATGCATCTCTTTTAGCTTTGATAATCCTGCTAACACATTCTTCATGTTCACAGTGTAGAAGTGTTGGTATCCTTTGAATCTGATGTGTCTTTTCAGTTGTACCTGCAGGAGCTGGGCTTCATTGCTAGGTCTGGGAAGACAGTTTACTGTGGTTTCCACATCCGACGGTACACAAACAACAGCCCCATGTACGGCTTTTTGCTGTCCTTTTGGTAATGCAATGATTTTAGCAAACGGGAGAATTTTAGCAATCAGTTGTCGTTCTAGTACATTTAATTGACTCAGTTCAATTGGAATGGGTGCTAGTGCTAAATTGTTTGCCACTGCGATGGAAGGGATCTTTCCTCGTTGTAGGTGGCTGTCACAGTTGTAGCAAATCCACTCCTCCATTCTTTGTTTTGGGAAAGTACAATTAGCTGAGCATTCCCCGTCACAAACATGGACAAATTTTCCTGTCAAGCAAGTGTCAACAATGTGACTATTTTTAACATACTTTGATCTTTTGCAGTGTTTAACTTGATTAGGAAACAGAGTTCTGTGGCACACTGTACAGACATGGGTGGGTCCTAACTTAATTGTTTCACGGAAAGCTAATGTGGCTGCTTGCATCACACTATTCACTACAAGCTGGGGCTGTGCTTCAGACTGTGGACCCTGCTGGAATTGTGTTACTAGTCGTCTGTATTTCTTCTTTATTCTCTGCGCACACAACTTTTTATAAATGGCGAAAGATGCAGTGGTAGCCATTTTGTGTCTCTGGTACTCTGCACAGCGCTGTATATGGTGCAGTCTGAATTGTGAGTCATTATGATACCTGGCATGAATGGATTTTTTTGTTTGTGCCTGTAGTTTGGATCCGATGCATATTTTGTTCTTATGTATTTTTTCTGTCTGCTTTGAAAGTCAGCATCCGTGTTGTACCTTTGGACCAGATATTGCTTCTGTCTGCTTTGAAAGTCAGCATCCGTGTTGTACCTTTGGACCAGATATTGCTTCTGTCTGTTTTGAAAGTCAGCATCCGTGTTGTACCTTTGGACCAGATACTGCTTCTGTCTGCTTTGAAAGTCAGCATCCGTGTTGTACCTTTGGACCAGATATTGCTTCTGTCTGCTTTGAAAGTCAGCATCCGTGTTGTACCTTTGGACCAGATATTTCTTCTGTCTGCTTTGAAAGTCAGCATCCGTGTTGTACCTTTGGACCAAATATTTCTTCTGTCTGCTTTGAAAGTCAGCATCCGTGTTGTATCTTCGGAACACATATTGTTTCTGTCTGGTTCGAAAGCTGGCATCTGTGGTATATCTTCTGATAATGTAGTCTCTCTTTTCTTGTTGAAAATGAGGATCATTTTGGTATCTCTTCACTTTGTGGGCTTTTATCTTCTCTTGAATATGAGGATTTGCATAATAACCTTTGGCTGATAACAGTTTTTGTTTATGGCGATGACAGTTTTGAGCATATTGAGTTTTCACAGCCTGTAATTTTTTCATTCGAAATTCAGGAAAGCAGGCATATCGTTGCTTTTCGTGTCTTTTTTGTTTATCTTCTTTGCCAAGTCTTCAGATGAAGATTTTCTTTAGCTTTTAGATGCTGCTTGTGACTTTGAGCTTGACGAATAGCTTTCCCACGCCGTCGTTTATTTAATCTGCATACATTTCTTGCTTTTTGGGGGGGTTTATCTATGACTTTATCTCTTTCATTATTGAGTTCAAGATTTTCTTGTTGTTCTGTTTGGATGTTGCTTGTTGGATCAACAGATGTTTCAAGTTGATGTTCACAAATTTGATTTGAAGCCATTTTGTCTTGTTGTGGGTTTAAAGCACTTTCTAACATTGTCATGTAGGTTTGGGCTGATTCTGGTTGAGGCACTTGCACAGTGGGATTTGTGATTTGTGGTTCATTTTGTGGTGATGTAGCTGTTGCTCCTGGTGTTGCTTGAGTTGACTGTGCAGGCTGTTCGTTGTGAGTGCTGACTCTTTTGAAAGAAACAGGCACAAACTCATATCTTGCATACCTGCCTTGATTTTGGAAAAGGTTATGCAGGTGGGTGATCAGGTCATTCACATGAGTGAAAGTGAGCATGACTGCTGTTCCATTTGGCTGGGGTAAACCTGCTGCACTTCTTGAATGTGAATCAAATAATCCATACCTCCCAGATTTGTCACGGAAAACTGCAATGCACTGAGGCGAAACCATGAGCAAAGCATAGTTGACATCTGTTGACAGACATACAAGGCGACTAGCAAGAGGCAACCACCATCCTTTTCTTTGATAAGTTTTGTCCTCTGCTTTCAGGTATCCGTACCTTATGTTGTCCATTTTCACACTGTAGACATTTATGTCAGCATGAACTTCTTTGGGTAGGTCCTCCATGGTCAAATGATCTTGTGTATAACGCCTCTCCTGCTGAAGATTTGTTTTAATCCAACAGTAGAGTGCATCTCCCTGTTCAAGCACCTTATCAAGTCGGGCTGTGTTGAACTGGTGTTCCTCATTAAGGTAGGCCAGGAATGTGAGGGCATTACATGTGCACTGATGATTTCGAGAGAATTCTGTGTACCTTTCATCACTTTGACAATGAGTTGCACTGACACACCAGAAGTGCTGAACTGCGTTTCTCTGTAGCTCCTCTGTCAGTAGTTGTTCATTTGTGTTGTGGAAAGGCTGATCAAGGAATGGTAAAGGTGACACATGTTATTGTTTAGTATTTAATGATATGCATTTCACGGTTGAGTAAAAACATATGTAACTCTTGGTACAATGATGTAAGACATTTTTAAGTGGCAATAGTTGCATAAATTTAGATTTTCTTGTAAAGTAAAACATTTTTTTTTTTTAACTATGGTCAAATAATGAAACAATGTTCAAGCCAAATTATATCACTCCTCAATCATATTACAGCATAATCTAAAGATACACAGCATCAGATAAGGCAGAAAGACAGTGACAGGAACAGTGAGAGAGAGCAGAGGTGGGAAGTAAAAATGACAAATATTTTAGATATCTGTAATTTGCTTTAGAGCTGTTTTTTTTAATGACCTTTTACAAAGGTCATACCTGTACCTTCTGCTCCTCATATTTTTAAAGCAGTTAATTTCTTTCAGTATAACACATTATTTTAGGTTGATGCGGGCCTTCAAACATCAACTAAATTGCAGCCTAAATACAAATATATGAAAGGAAATCCTGTTTACGTATTATTCGTAAGAGGATTTCAGATGCTCTTAAATTAGATGTAATTCAATCACTGATTTCAGATTAAACCAGATGGTTCTGTACATGTGCCATAAAAACACGTTCATAGTTGTGTTACGTTTTGTAAAGAAATGACACAAAATTCAGTTACAGGTTAAATGTGATTGAAACAGAATACACTGACATTCATCTGAGAAAAGATCAGTGTCACAAAATGTTTGTATTTATTTGCACTGCTTTTCACTGTGGATGTCAATTTATCTGAAGCTTTAAATATAAAATGGTATAAATGTTTTTTCAGAACAATAGATATAGAAATAGCTAAACAGACAGACAGCTGTTGAGATGTCTGCATTTTAGGAGTCTGATGAAAGAAATTGACAAATGTACAGGTTTAGTCTAACATTTTAGTATATTTAGTACGAGTTGGCAAGCACACTTAAGATGGAAGACTAAATATCAACCCCGGTGATTATACATAGGGTTAGGGTTACCTTTTTAGGTGGAGAATTTGATGCCGTGTGGAAATCATCGGTTGCCCAGACTCGTTTTGCTGGTGGACGAGTGTCTGAAATCTGATAATACAGTTAATCAAAATTAGAAAACCTACTAACAGATTTGAAATAGAGTGTAACACTGGATACTTTAAAGAAAACATGAAACAGTAGCGGTTACTAAACTTACAAAGCGATAAAAAAAATTCCAGCTGTTTGCATAACTACTAAGAAATTTGAAAGTGAGTGTAACTTTAAAAACTTTAAACAAAACTAACAGAAGCGAGACAACAAAATTCTTACTGTTTACATAAGGCAAACATGTAACCATATGTCTTTAACATTAATGGTAATGTAACTGTCCACTATAAATCCTTAATGGAGGAATACAGTTTTAAATTTACCTTGCTGCCTGGAGGACATAAGGAGGTGGGTCTATTCTGCGTTTCCAAGGACAAGCTGGCTGGTGCTGTCTGCTAACCCAGGCAAAAAAAGAATATAATGTTAAGACATTAAGTGACCTGACACTTTAATTTCACTTTACAATGCAATGCATGGCATGAACTGTTATGCCAGTTGGGTAACATTACAAGATAGAAATGGTCAACTGTATGGGTAAGTGTTATAAGAAATATATTGTATGTGCTCACTACCACATCAGAATTACCTGTTCAGAGCTATGAAAAAAACAAAACAAACAAAAAACAACAAAAAACACCCTTTGTCATATTTTCCTTTGTTTTGGATAGAAATTAGACAAAATTGAGTTAGCAAACATGCTTTAAGTGAAAGACTACATATTAACTGTGGTTATAGACACCAAAGATCAGATATATACACACTGGTTATACACATGGGTGGTAGGGCTGCTCAATGAATCTACTTTTAAACAAAATTACGATCTGGGCTTTCAACGATCATTGAAAAGGAGTCGAGAGAATGAGTCGATTATTAGCACCTCCCTGGTGCTTTTTTCTCGCGCTGCTCCATGTGGCAAATCGAGCGCACCTCTCTGCGTTTCGAACACGCGTCACAACAATTAAGAGGAGCTAACAGAGGGAAGCTCGGAAAGCTAAGCAGAAGTTATTTGGAGAGGAGAGTGACTGCCGTTGGTTGAATAGAGATTTAAAAAAAAAAAAAAACAAAAAAAAAACTTTCAGTGGTGTGGAAACATTATGGGTTCGCGAAGTCAGACGTGGATCAAGTAGACATAGTGTGTAAAGTTTGCTACAATGTCGTACCTGCACCACGGAGCAACACTGTAAAGTTCACTAAACATACATGTTTACATTTTCATTTATTTTTTATATTGTAAACATTTACACTGTTATCAGTATTTGCACACTATTTATGACAATCTTTAAAGCCATTATTCAATACATTGTTATTGTTAAATAAATATTGTCAAATAATGGAGATCTAGATTTCAGTGAAAATAATTGTGATTATTATTTTTGCCATAATCGAGCAGCCCTATGGGTGGTGTTAAGGGTCCGAAATTGAGGACGAGAGTAAAACAATGATGGTCCAAAAGAGGTCAATCAAACAATTGATTTTTAATGAATACACGCAGCGTGGGGAGATGTAAACTGTAAAACATCAGTTGTAAATCCCCAACCAAAAATACACTTCAGATTGCTTTTATAACATCAGGGTATTATGACGCCCCCTCATGCGTTTACAAGCACATAATTTGCATCTTAAGAACATTATTTGCCTCTTCTACAGATAATGATCAATTCTAAGAGATAAATGCAGGCACAGAAGTTCCCCTTTCTGGCATCCTCTTCCAGATATGGTCTCAGGCCTTTGAGGTCCCCATGGACTTGTCCTCCTCTTTGCGTCACCTGTTGCTAGGCAAACTCAAATGCAACAAGAAGCTGAATACATTCAGGCCTTTGCTCAGCTACTATTTTACTGTAGCAATATACTCAACATATAAGCATTTAAGATTATAGTTTTAACTCAACGATTTAAGTGGTTGTAACTGCACCTGTAATAAACATGTTAATATGTGATTATGATAACCCCTGTAATACAAATTATAACATAATGCCAGCAACTTCAATAAATGCTTGGATGAAATGATAATTAATACAATGATAAAGATGATGGTTATGTAAAATAATCCCTATAATTCTACAGTGGGCATACCTTGTAATTTCTTAATAAAGGAATATTTTTTGATATTTACCTTGGGACCTGGGGAACATAAGGAGGTGGGTCTATCCTGTGTTTCCAAAGATAACCTGGCTGGTGCCATCTGCTAACCCAGGAAAAAGGGTATAGAAGACATTAAGTGACCTGACACATTCATTTCATTTAAATGTTCTGCATACCATGCACTGTTATGCCACGTGTGTGACATATTAACAAAAAATCCTAAACTGTATGGGTAAGTGTTCTTAATTGTCTCAAATGTGTTTCGAAAACTGTTCGACTGTCTGTGATCACTACCATATCCTCATTACCTGGTCAGATGGAAAACGACTGACTGCCTCATCTTGGTTGTGGCCAGTGAGCATTGGGACAGCAGGATCGACCAAGTCAAGTGGTTTCCAGCGCTTCTTTTGTGCCTGGGATCTTTTATTTTTTCTCGGCATCTGGTAGAATGTCAGCATAAAAACAATATTAATTATTGGCATTTCAAGCAATTTGTTATTTTAACCCTCTGATACATTGATAGACAAGATGACTACAAGAACAAAAAAAAAAACAAAAAAAATCTCTTTCTTTAAATAGACATTGATAGTGTCACTACCCGGTCTTAAGGCTTTGTTAAGTAAAGTTCCATAACAGTTTGTTATTGTAATTGGGAAGTGATTACCTTGAAAGTTGGGAGGCAGATTTGTTGACCACGACAGTTAGTCCATTTTGGTGTACAGTAATTGGGAAAGTAATTACCTTGCAAAGCTGGGAGGCAGTGTTGTTGCTGAGACGCTGGTCGAATGCCAGCAGCAAGCAAACCCGGATGTTCACAGCTCACAGTTACCACCTCAAACTTTCAAACAAATCTTACAAGAACAAACCTAGGAGACAGTCTTGTTGTCCACAACAGTTTTGTTATAGAGTAATTGGAAAATTGGGTACCTTGCAAGGCTGACAGGCAGTCTCGTTGCTGGGAGGCGGTCTTGTTGCTGAGGCTCTGACAGAATGCCAGCTCCTGCTTTAACACCTTAAACTTTGCAAACAAATCTCACAGAACAATTAGCAAACTGATTGGCTTGTAACACTGAAATGTAGCCTTGTACTGTCTGGTTTAGATTTCCTACTGAGAGACAAAGAGGAACTTTACTGTTTGGAAGAGAGTAAAAACACTGTACCATCTAATATTAAGAGTTTTAATTACAAACAACAGTTCTATTTTCTAGATATCACCTGAACACACACAGAAAATATAAGGGGGACACTTACCTTGGCTGAAGCAAGAGTTGAGGTATTAAAGACTGCTGTAGTTAACGCCTTATGAAGACAGAAAAAGAGGTGTGAAACGTGGGTACAACGAAGCTATTGATTCGGACGCGACAGTCGCCTGTTAAAGTTTAATTACAAACGATACCGCTGGAATACAGTCGAAAGCTGTGTCCCAAAACGTCGGCTGCATCCTCCGAGGCCGCGTTTGAAGGCCGATTACGTCACAGCCAGGCGACAAAGGCTGTCGAAGGACCGGCCCCCGTAGACCGAAGGCCGGGGTCCTCCGAAGGATGCAGCCGACCATATCAGCGTCAAAACATAGAAAATTCCTTTCAAAGTCAATATCAAATGAGGGCCAAAGAGGCTTAGCTATGCTCAATATCCGCTAGCTAGCTTTAGCACAGTGGCGAAATCCAGAGAAAGAGCTCACCCAGAAACACACGAAAAAATCTTTCAAACCTGCATTTCAAAGCAGAGGGACGCAGATACGCTTAAATTAGCCGATTAGCGTCTAACCACAGTCATTTTGTACTATTAGCGTCCAACACATAGAAAATTCCTTTCAAAGTCAATGTCAAACGAGGGCCAAAGAGGCTTGCTATGCTCAATATCAGCTAGCTAGCTTTAGCACAGTGCCGAAATCCAGTCAAAGAGCTCACCCAGAAACACACACAAAAAATCTCTTTCAAACCTGCATTTTCAAGCAGAGGGACGCAGATACGCTTAAATTAGCCGATTAGCGTCTAACCACAGTCATTTTGTACATATTAGCGTCCAAACATAGAAAATTCCTTTCAAAGTCAATGTCAAACGAGGGCCAAAGAGGCTTAGCTATGCTCAATATCAGCTAGCTAGCTTTAGCACAGTGCCGAAATCCAGTCAAAGAGCTCACCCAGAAACACACACAAAAAAATCTCTTTCAAACCTGCATTTCAAAGCAGAGGGACGCAGATACGCTTAAATTAGCCGATTAGCGTCTAACCACAGTCATTTTGTACATATTAGCGTCCAAACATAGAAATTCCTTTCAAGTCAATGTCAACGAGGGCCAAAGAGGCTTAGCTATGCTCATATCCGCTAGCTAGCTTTAGCACAGTGGCGAAATCCAGAGAAAGAGCTCACCCAGAAACGCACGAAAAAATCTCTTTCAAACCTGCATTTCAAAGCAGAGGACGCAGATACGCTTAAATAGCCGATTAGCGTCTAACCACAGTCATTTGTACATATTTGCGTCCAAACATAGAAAATTCCTTTCAAAGTCAATGTCAACGAGGGCCAAAGAGCTTAGCTATGCTCAATATCCGCTAGCTAGCTTTAGCACAGTGCCGAAATCCAGTCAAAGAGCTCACCAGAAACACACAAAAAAATCTCTTTCAAACCTGCATTTCAAAGCAGAGGACGCAGATACGCTTAAATTAGCCGATAGCGTCTAACCACAGTCATTTTGTACATATTAGCGTCCAAACATAGAAATTCCTTTCAAAGTCAATGTCAAACGAGGCCAAAGAGGCTTAGCTATGCTCAATATCCGCTAGCAGCTTTTAGCAAGTGCCGAAATCCAGAGAAAGAGCTCACCCAGAAACGCACGAAAAAAATCTCTTTCAAACCTGCATTTCAAGCAGAGGGCGCAGATACGCTTAAATTAGCCGATTAGCGTCTACCACAGTCATTTTGTACTATTAGCATCCAAACATAGAAAATTCCTTTCAAAGTCAATGTCAAACGAGGGCCAAAGAGGCTTAGCTATGCTCAATATCCGCTAGCTAGCTTTAGCACAGTGCCGAAATCCAAAGAAAGAGCTCACCTAGAAACACACGAAAAAATCTTTCAAACCTGCATTTCAAAGCAGAGGGCAGATACGCTAAATTAGCCGATTAGCGTCTAACCACAGTCATTTTGTACATATTTAGCGTCAAACATAGAAAATTCCTTTCAAAGTCAATGTCAAACGAGGCCAAAGAGGCTTAGCTATGCTCAATATCCGCTAGCTAGCTTTAGCACAGTGGCGAAATCCAGAGAAAGAGCTCACCCAGAAACGCACGAAAAAATCTCTTTCAAACCTGCATTTCAAAGCAGAGGGACGCAGATACGCTTAAATTAGCCGATTAGCGTCTAACCACAGTCATTTTGTACATATTAGCGTCCAAACATAGAAAATTCTTTCAAAGTCAATGTCAAACGAGGCCAAAGAGGCTTAGCTATGCTCAATATCCGCTAGCTAGCTTTA
>NW_020328705.1:0-14611 GCF_001858045.2 Oreochromis niloticus
AAACAATTTAAAACAATAAAACAAGAGACATCACAAAGCGCAGCTCTTCAGTTAGCAAACTGGCAAGTAATGAAGTTCTAAAAAATAATTGGGAAAACAATCTAACTTTAGAACTAAATGACCCAAAACTAAATTAAAAATGAAGTAAAAAAGAAATTGGCTTAATACTGGTGTCTTCTGATGAGTAAGTCGCCATGCGAGGTAAAAACCACACGTGGCTGTAATTTGGTGGCCTGTATACAGTTCCAATCCAAGCATGTAGTTGGTTTAAATGGGTTTAATACTGGTGTCTTTTGATCACTTGACTGTATATATAAACCTGTTGAACAAAAGGTGCATTTTAATTTCACTATACCTGCCCATCCTTGTAGCCGGTCTCTACTAGCGTGGCACAGTTTCAAGATCAGTGTAGGGCTTCTCCACTGCCTTCACTGGACAGAACACATCTGAGGAGTTATGAATGGAATGGATGACTTAATGAATGGATGAGATTATAGTTTGTTTCAAAGAATATCAATAAATGTTAGAATATAAGTAAGAAACAAAAAATACAAATGACCTGTTATGGCAGGGATCCCATCAGGTGCAGTCTTTCTGTTCACGTTTCTGGTCAGCTCTTCAATGGATGAGAGCACATCAGCAGTCTTATCTATCAGTTCCCACTGGTGAGCTGTCCTTGTTGGTGGTAGAGTGTGTTCAGAAAAACTCCCTTTTAACAGGAAGAAACCTCCGGCAGAACCAGGCTTAGAGAGGTGCAGCCATCTGCCGTGAGCGGTTGGGTGAGATGTAAACAAATCCAAAACTGTCCACAGAGCTACAGGGGGCACACTGGGATCGCAACAGCAGCCATAGAGGGAAACAGATTAGGATGTTCTTCCCAGTACTGAAGTGGGTCGGCTTTTCTTATGTGTGCGTTTTTCTCTGAGAGGTAGGTCTCCACTTTAGTTTCTGTTGATGAGGCACTCACGGATACTTCTGGATAAGGGTCATTTGGAAGCAAGTGGTTGGCTGACTTTGCGAAAACAGCTAGAAACAGATAAAAGGAAAACAATTTAAAACAATAAAACAAGAGACATCACAAAGCGCAGCTCTTCAGTTAGCAAACTGGCAAGTAATGAAGTTCTAAAAAATAATTGGAAAACAAATCTAACTTTAGAACTAAATGACCCAAAACTATATTAAAAAGGTAGTAAAAAAGAAATTGCTTAATACTGGTGTCTTTGGATGGGTAAGTTGCTATGAGGTAAAACCACACGTGGCTGTAATTTGGTGGCCTGTATACAGTTCCAATCCAAGCATGTAGTTGGTTTAAATGGGTTTAATACTGGTGTCTTTTGATCACTTGACTGTATATAAAACCTGTTGAACAAAAGGTGCATTTTAATTTCACTATACCTGCCCATCCTTGTAGCCGGTCTCTACTAGCGTGGCACAGTTTCAAGATCAGTGTAGGGCTTCTCCACTGCCTTCACTGGACAGAACACATCTGAGGAGTTATGAATGAATGGATGACTTAATGAATGGATGAGATTATAGTTTGTTTCAAACAATATCAATAAATGTTACAATTAAAGTAAGAAACAAAATACAATTACCTGTTATGGCAGGGATCCCATCAGGTGCAGTTGCAGTCTCTCTGTTCACGTTTCTGGTCAGCTCTTCAATGGATGAGAGCAGTCTTATGTATCAGCTCCCACTGGTGAGCTGTCCTTGTTGGTGTAGAGTGTGCTCAGTTGCAAAGACACTAAGATCACTTGGCAAGTCCATATCCCTCACAACCTTGCAGTCATTTTGTGTTAGTGAATTACACAATAAATGGGGTTGTGATAACTGTGATATGTATTCAGAACACCTGATTGGAGGCAGGCGTATGGCTGTGATATGTAAAGGTGATCAATCAATGTGTGTTTTTCGGTAGTTGCAGCAGTAATAAGTTGTGCATATCCTCTTGACTGAAACAGTTCTTGGATGGGTTTTTTCCTCTGCTCATAAGGTCCTCATTGAATCTCCACAAACAATAATTGGTTGGCAATCATCATTTCCAATGAGTCCAAAGACATTGCATTTGTGGTAAAAACCTCACGTGGCTGTAATTTGGTGGCCTGTATACAGTTGCTATCAAAGCTGTGACTGGCGATTCAACCTTGATAACAACCAATTCAAGGTCAGTCACATTTTGCAGGTATTTTCGAGACTCTGCTATAAGAACTGTTTGTAGTACATTGCAACTCCACCGCCATTTACCTTGCCATGTCTGTATGGTTTGTGTAAGAGACGTGTCTGTTGCGTGTGGCCATGTTGTACTGTTCCAGCTGGAAGCGGGAGAAACTGATGATCCAGACAAGTGAGTTTCTGTTATGCATAAACATCAGCAAGGCTGAGTTCATGGTGGCATCTCATGTCTCCCATGTGAGTTGGGAGACCTTGTGCATTGTGATGGATAATTGTCAATGTGGGACTGTGGGAACAACTGATTAAGAATTGCAACAGTGGTCTTGCTTCTCAAATGATGCATGTCTCATATTTTTGAGTGCATCTGTGATGGCAGGATCAGCATAGATTTCCTTTCATCAAAGTCTGTGATGTACAGTCCTTTAAGTGAGGTTGTGCGGCTGAGTGCGACATAGGCCATTCCAGGCTCAAAAAACACGCTTCAAACATACTACTGCTGACTCCATTGTCATGCCTTGTACTTTGTGAGCTGTACATGCAAAGCCACTTCATTGGAAATTGCCTGCGAAGAACTCCTTTTACTTGTAGATTCTTCACATTTCTCAATATATACGAGGTGTCTGAGGATCCTTGTATTTTTCTGCGAAATTTTTGCCCAGAATTTGATTGTCCAGCGTAAGTCCAATGAGATTCACGTTTTTGGTCCATCCTGTGTGGTTGTCACAATGTTCGTGATTGTTCCAAATGTCCCATTAACAAGCCATCTTCAACATCCAAATTTCTAATAATCATAACACGCACTCCAGGTGCAGCTTGTATGTTATCAGGTAAATCTCTTTTGTTGCCTTTCATCATATCTGCCAGGGGACCATCTCACCCGTCCGTGGGTCTTTTCTGTAGTCTTCGGCCTGAATTTATGATATCAGAATGAAGAGCAGTTACAGTTGCTGAATTGTGTTTGTCGACCTCTTTGTTTGTAGCATAAATGTGTAATACATTAGATGGACAGTCTTTATGTCATGGATAGCCTGTGTGAGCAGGCTTTATCATTGGCTTCAAGAATCTGTTTTTGCTTCACTCTTATCCTGTTCAGACTTCAGCAAAGAATGATCATCTTTCTGTCGCATGATTTCTGTCAGGTTGACATGTGGAAATAGTCTTTCCAGAGATCAAGACATTGTCCTCGTACACACAGAGTGGTTTGCTTTTCCAAGGGGTGGCAGCTGGTAAAGTTCCTACTGCAAGGATAGACATCCCACCAAAAGGCTTCTTGTTTCCTTTGATCTGCTGAAGTCTCCAGTGGATGTAGGCCAAAGGTCTTTAGAACCATAGATATCTCATCAATGACCAGAATCTCTGCATTTGAAGTGAAGCTCTCACTTCATCCAGTGCATTGCCCAGTCCCTGATACGGCGGTTTTAAAGATTTTGGCAGCTTTGCAGAGAGTGCAGTGTTTTCCCAGATATGTTAAAAGCTGCAGTGCCAGTAAATGCAGTCAGCAGTACTGCAGGGTAGGACATGTCTGCTTGGTACGATCTGGGGAGTTGGTGCAAATCTTTGTTGCCTCCTCATATATGCACTTGATAACATGTGATTTTCCACAGCCAGCTCCTCCAGAGACAAATAAAAGAACTGCTCAGGACAGTGACCCCACACAAGTTTGAAACACCACTCACGCACTGTGTAGAATATGGATGCTTGGGTTTCATTCAGACTTTGGTACATTTTTCTGACAAGTCTGGCTCAGCTTTGGTGCTATGATTGCTGGCATGGCTCCACTGCTGCTACCACTGACTTGGTAGTCTGGAACAATGTCCATTTCATTTCGTCAGTGTCATGTCTGGATTGTCGTTGGGCCACACACTCTAAACGATCTACTTCACCTCAGGTGCAAAGGTGTTCCATGCATTGATAGTGGGCCTTGTTGTTCAATCTGTTCCAATGCCCTTTCCATTGTTTTGCCATGGCTTTCATAACGCTTTTTGTTAAGGTAACAATTAGCCGTACTGCAAAACCATGTTTTCGTCCACTTTTGTAGAATGTTCGGATGTGGGTGTTCTGTGTTTTTAAGGTCATCATTTGATCGATGTGGAAAATAAAGTTTTAGTAGTCTGCTATAAAACTTTTCTGGTTGTTTCTTTTCTGAGAAGCGAGGATACTGATTATTGCAGGTTTCCCTCTTGTTCTCTTTTGAATATAACCCATGTTATTCAAAAGAGGGATGGCATTTTTGACTCTGTTTGACGGCTGTAGAGAATCCTGTACTCTGAAGCAAATTCAGCCAAACACATTCTTTCAAACTCAGGTGTTCTGGGCCTGTTTGCATATATTTCTGGCAATCCAGACATCCACACATTTTCATCATGTGGTGCCATGCTTTGCAACCTGCTCATCGGGAGACTCATTTTCAGGGCATCATCATCAGTCTGTATGAACACCACACTGCGTGAACACTTTTTTAGTGGCAGGCTGCACGTCCTTGCACGGATTCCTGGGCACTGACTTCTCTGTGTTTAGCATATGCCTGCATTATCTGTTTCATTTCATTCTTTCATTGACATTGGACGTTTTTACCTCCTGGATGACTCCATTAAGAAATTGTGTCATCTCAAATTCGGGTTTAGAGACATAAGACATTATGTACATCAGACAGCTGTAGTCATCAATGACATATTGGATGTCCATGTTGGCATTCCAGGCCTCAGCAGATCTGCATTGTATGCATTCACCCAGCAGTCATTAGGTTCACGCTTTAAGAGGATGACATGGCCATTGCTTAAATTGAAGGCACAATCCAAGTATTGTTCATAAGTTAATTTGCATTTGTGAAGCAGCTCAGACAAGTCTTCAAACGAGGAATTTGGGTCACAGAGCAAATCTCTCAATGGCTGGAGTTTTTCTTTGGCCTCTTTCTGTTTTTTTTGCGAGAGCCATTCGTCTGTTTTTTTGCTTTTGTTTTTCATTTGTGTCTTTCTCCTTACTTGAGCTATGCTGCTTATCATTGTGATCGTCGTCATCATCTGGGCTTGGGAAAGTGATCATTGTGTGGTCTACGGGTAGTTTGGGGAACCCAAACCTACATGACACATTACCTTTTTTACAAGATCTGGAGTGATTTCTGCTGTGGACTTGAACCTCAGACACAATTTTGTGAAGTTCAGGATCGGCATTTTGGTCAGGCATCTTACATGTTATGTACTTGTCAATAAATTGTACACGTGGTCTTCAAGGTCGCTTCCAAATTTAGGTGCATCTTTGACCCAAACCAGTAAATGGATATGAGGGCTACCTCTGGCCTGAAACTCCACTCGATAAAAGTAATCTTCTACTTCACCGATAGGCTGTGCTGGGGACAGGATCAGTGTTGTCATTAGTGCATCGACTCTTTTTTCAAACAATCGCATCACAGTCACAGGGTTGCTTCGGAGAATTTCACACTTTGTGTTCCAGTCAAGTTGTGAAAATCCACTTGTTCACCTTGTTGAGTTTTTATGACCTCAACAACCTCAGGCCATCTCATTTCAGCAGCTGAAAATGTCAGGAAAAAGTCGGCTTTCCTAACTGTCTGACCATAGCATGCAGATCTTTCAGTGCCTTCTCCCAATAGGCTGGAGTACCTCTCAGAGGTTTCATGAAGCGTGTTGCATCTTTGTTATTTATCAGTCTCTCCACTTCGTCTTTATTTTGAAGCATTCTGTTACAAATTCTACGTCCATCTTGGTGATTGCCTTACCTTTGCGCAATTGGATGGACATGCTGTTTGTAGCCATGTGTGTTTCTGTTACAAACTGTGCAAAGAATAGGTAGCTTTGGTCAGTTGCAAAGCGTGTATCTGCAGAGAACAGCGTGTATTAAAAATCATGCTTGGGGACAGTTTGACTTGTCTGGCTTCATCTAATGTGTTCTGTCCAGTTGGAACTGCACAGGAAAGGCCATGGCTTCAAGTTTAGGAACAGAGAAGAAGCCAACAGGTCTATTTCCTTGGGCGGGTGCAATGCTAAATATTCCTTCACCATATGATAAAATGTCCTGTGCTATATCTGGTGGTTGCATACAGGTGTCTAGAACAAGACCAGGCCGAAGTTCTTCCTTTTCTTTCTCCGTATCTTGTAAGGGCTCTCCATTTGACTGTTCAGGCTCCAATAGTTCGTTTACATCATGACATGGCTCAAGTATTCCAGCTGTTGTATCCTCAGTGGCTTTCTTTCTGGTACAATTTGGTTGTCGAAGTTTCTGGGCAGTGCATCTTGAATATCTGCATCAGCAGTGTCATGTTCCGTCTCGATTATCTGATTATTTGTGGGATCAGCAAAAGTAGCGTCATCATCAATAGATACATCTTTGTATTGTGAATGCATCTCTTTTAGCTTTGATAATCCTGCTAACACATTCTTCATGTTCACAGTGTAGAAGTGTTGGTATCCTTTGAATCTGATGTGTCTTTTCAGTTGTACCTGCAGGAGCTGGGCTTCATTGCTAGGTCTGGGAAGACAGTTTACTGTGGTTTCCACATCCGACGGTACACAAACAACAGCCCCATGTACGGCTTTTTGCTGTCCTTTTGGTAATGCAATGATTTTAGCAAACGGGAGAATTTTAGCAATCAGTTGTCGTTCTAGTACATTTAATTGACTCAGTTCAATTGGAATGGGTGCTAGTGCTAAATTGTTTGCCACTGCGATGGAAGGATCTTTCCTCGTTGTAGGTGGCTGTCACAGTTGTAGCAAATCCACTCCTCCATTCTTTGTTTTGGGAAAGTACATTAGCTGAGCATTCCCCGTCACAAACATGGACAAATTTTCCTGTCAAGCAAGTGTCAACAATGTGACTATTTTTAACATACTTTGATCTTTTGCAGTGTTTAACTTGATTAGGAAACAGAGTTCTGTGGCACACTGTACAGACATGGTGGGTCCTAACTTAATTGTTTCACGGAAGCTAATGTGGCTGCTTGCATCACACTATTCACTACAAGCTGGGGCTGTGCTTCAGACTGTGGACCCTGCTGGAATTGTGTTACTAGTCGTCTGTATTTCTTCTTTATTCTCTGCGCACACAACTTTTTATAAATGGCGAAAGATGCAGTGGTAGCCATTTTGTGTCTCTGGTACTCTGCACAGCGCTGTATATGGTGCAGTCTGAATTGTGAGTCATTATGATACCTGGCATGAATGGATTTTTTTTGTTTGTGCCTGTAGTTTGGATCCGATGCATATTTTGTTCTTATGTATTTTTTCTGTCTGCTTTGAAAGTCAGCATCCGTGTTGTACCTTTGGACCAGATATTGCTTCTGTCTGCTTTGAAAGTCAGCATCCGTGTTGTACCTTTGGACCAGATATTGCTTCTGTCTGTTTTGAAAGTCAGCATCCGTGTTGTACCTTTGGACCAGATACTGCTTCTGTCTGCTTTGAAAGTCAGCATCCGTGTTGTACCTTTGGACCAGATATTGCTTCTGTCTGCTTTGAAAGTCAGCATCCGTGTTGTACCTTTGGACCAGATATTTCTTCTGTCTGCTTTGAAAGTCAGCATCCGTGTTGTACCTTTGGACCAAATATTTCTTCTGTCTGCTTTGAAAGTCAGCATCCGTGTTGTATCTTCGGAACACATATTGTTTCTGTCTGGTTCGAAAGCTGGCATCTGTGGTATATCTTCTGATAATGTAGTCTCTCTTTTCTTGTTGAAAATGAGGATCATTTTGGTATCTCTTCACTTTGTGGGCTTTTATCTTCTCTTGAATATGAGGATTTGCATAATAACCTTTGGCTGATAACAGTTTTTGTTTATGGCGATGACAGTTTTGAGCATATTGAGTTTTCACAGCCTGTAATTTTTTCATTCGAATTCAGGAAAGCAGGCATATCGTTGCTTTTTCGTGTCTTTTTTTGTTTATCTTCTTTGCCAAGTCTTCAGATGAAGATTTTTCTTTAGCTTTTAGATGCTGCTGTGACTTTGAGCTTGACGAATAGCTTTCCCACGCCGTCGTTTATTTAATCTGCATACATTTCTTGCTTTTTGGGGGGGTTTATCTATGACTTTATCTCTTTCATTATTGAGTTCAAGATTTTCTTGTTGTTCTGTTTGGATGTTGCTTGTTGGATCAACAGATGTTTCAAGTTGATGTTCACAAATTGATTTGAAGCCATTTTGTCTTGTTGTGGGTTTAAAGCACTTTCTAACATTGTCATGTAGGTTTGGGCTGATTCTGGTTGAGGCACTTGCACAGTGGGATTTGTGATTTGTGGTTCATTTTGTGGTGATGTAGCTGTTGCTCCTGGTGTTGCTTGAGTTGACTGTGCAGGCTGTTCGTTGTGAGTGCTGACTCTTTTGAAAGAAACAGGCACAAACTCATATCTTGCATACCTGCCTTGATTTTGGAAAAGGTTATGCAGGTGGGTGATCAGGTCATTCACATGAGTGAAAGTGAGCATGACTGCTGTTCCATTTGGCTGGGGTAAACCTGCTGCACTTCTTGAATGTGAATCAAATAATCCATACCTCCCAGATTTGTCACGGAAAACTGCAATGCACTGAGGCGAAACCATGAGCAAAGCATAGTTGACATCTGTTGACAGACATACAAGGCGACTAGCAAGAGGCAACCACCATCCTTTTCTTTGATAAGTTTTGTCCTCTGCTTTCAGGTATCCGTACCTTATGTTGTCCATTTTCACACTGTAGACATTTATGTCAGCATGAACTTCTTGGGTAGGTCCTCCATGGTCAAATGATCTTGTGTATAACGCCTCTCCTGCTGAAGATTTGTTTTAATCCAACAGTAGAGTGCATCTCCCTGTTCAAGCACCTTATCAAGTCGGGCTGTGTTGAACTGGTGTTCCTCATTAAGGTAGGCCAGGAATGTGAGGGCATACATGTGCACTGATGATTTCGAGAGAATTCTGTGTACCTTTCATCACTTTGACAATGAGTTGCACTGACACACCAGAAGTGCTGAACTGCGTTTCTCTGTAGCTCCTCTGTCAGTAGTTGTTCATTTGTGTTGTGGAAAGGCTGATCAAGGAATGGTAAAGGTGACACATGTTATTGTTTAGTATTTAATGATATGCATTTCACGGTTGAGTAAAAACATATGTAACTTGGTACAATGATGTAAGACATTTTAAGTGGCAATAGTGCATAAATTTAGATTTCTTGTAAAGTAAACATTTTTTTTTTTAACTATGGTCAAATAATGAACAATGTTCAAGCCAAATTATATCACTCCTCAATCATATTACAGCATAATCTAAAGATACACAGCATCAGATAAGGCAGAAAGACAGTGACAGGAACAGTGAGAGAGAGCAGAGGTGGGAAGTAAAATGACAATATTTTAGATATCTGTAATTTGCTTTAGAGCTGTTTTTTTAATGACCTTTTACAAGGTCATACCTGTACCTTCTGCTCCTCATATTTTTAAAGCAGTTAATTTCTTTCAGTATAACACATTATTTTAGGTTGATGCGGGCCTTCAAACATCAACTAAATTGCAGCCTAAATACAAATATATGAAAGGAAATCCTGTTTACGTATTATTCGTAAGAGGATTTCAGATGCTCTTAAATTAGATGTAATTCAATCACTGATTTCAGATTAAACCAGATGGTTCTGTACATGTGCCATAAAAACACGTTTCATAGTTGTGTTACGTTTTGTAAAGAAATGACACAAAATTCAGTTACAGGTTAAATGTGATTGAAACAGAATACACTGACATTCATCTTGAGAAAAGATCAGTGTCACAAATGTTTGTATTTATTTGCACTGCTTTTCACTGTGGATGTCAATTATCTGAAGCTTTAAATATAAATGGTATAAATGTTTTTTCAGAACAATAGATATAGAAATAGCTAAACAGACAGACAGCTGTTGAGATGTCTGCATTTTAGGAGTCTGATGAAAGAAATTGACAAATGTACAGGTTAGTCTAACATTTTAGTTATTTAGTACGAGTTGGCAAGCACACTTAAGTGGAAGACTAATATCAACCCCGGTGATTATACATAGGTTAGGGTTACCTTTTTAGGTGGAGAATTTGATGCCGTGTGGAAATCATCGGTTGCCCAGACTCGTTTTGCTGGTGGACGAGTGTCTGAAATCTGATAATACAGTTAATCAAATTAGAAACCTACTAACAGATTTGAAATAGAGTGTAACACTGGATACTTTAAAGAAACATGAACAGTAGCGGTTACTAAACTTACAAAGCGATAAAAAAATTCCAGCTGTTTGCATAACTACTAAGAAATTTGAAAGTGAGTGTAACTTTAAAAACTTTAAACAAAACTAACAGAAGCGAGACAACAAAATTCTTACTGTTTACATAAGGCAAACATGTAACCATATGTCTTTAACATTTAATGGTAATGTAACTGTCCACTATAAATCCTTAATGGAGGAATACAGTTTTAAATTTACCTTGCTGCCTGGAGGACATAAGGAGGTGGGTCTATTCTGCGTTTCCAAGGACAAGCTGGCTGGTGCTGTCTGCTAACCCAGGCAAAAAAAGAATATAATGTTAAGACATTAAGTGACCTGACACTTTAATTTCACTTTACAATGCAATGCATGGCATGAACTGTTATGCCAGTTGGGTAACATTACAAGATAGAAATGGTCAACTGTATGGGTAAGTGTTATAAGAAATATATTGTATGTGCTCACTACCACATCAGAATTACCTGTTCAGAGCTATGAAAAAAAACAAAACAAACAAAAAACAACAAAAAACACCCTTTGTCATATTTTCCTTTGTTTTGGATAGAAATTAGACAAAATTGAGTTAGCAAACATGCTTTAAGTGAAAGACTACATATTAACTGTGGTTATAGACACCAAAGATCAGATATATAACACTGGTTATACACATGGGTGGTAGGGCTGCTCAATGAATCTACTTTTAAACAAAATTACGATCTGGGCTTTCAACGATCATTGAAAAGGAGTCGAGGAATGAGTCGATTATTAGCACTCCCTGGTGCTTTTTTCTCGCGCTGCTCCATGTGGCAAATCGAGCGCACCTCTCTGCGTTTCGAACACGCGTCACAACAATTAAGAGGAGCTAACAGAGGGAAGCTCGGAAGCTAAGCAGAAGTTATTTGGAGAGGAGAGTGACTGCCGTTGGTTGAATAGAGATTTAAAAAAAAAAAAAAAAAAAAAAAAAACTTTCAGTGGTGTGGAAACATTATGGGTTCGCGAAGTCAGACGTGGATCAAGTAGACATAGTGTGTAAGTTTGCTACAATGTCGTACCTGCACCACGGAGCAACACTGTAAAGTTCACTAAACATACATGTTTACATTTTTCATTTATTTTTATATTGTAAACATTTACACTGTTATCAGTATTTGCACACTATTTTATGACAATCTTTAAAGCCATTATTCAATACATTGTTATTGTTAAATAAATATTGTCAAATAATGGAGATCTAGATTTCAGTGAAAATAATTGTGATTATTATTTTTGCCATAATCGAGCAGCCCTATGGGTGGTGTTAAGGGTCCGAAATTGAGGACGAGAGTAAAACAATGATGGTCCAAAAGAGGTCAATCAAACAATTGATTTTTAATGAATACACGCAGCGTGGGGAGATGTAAACTGTAAAACATCAGTTGTAAATCCCCAACCAAAAATACACTTCAGATTGCTTTTATAACATCAGGGTATTATGACGCCCCTCATGCGTTTACAAGCACATAATTTGCATCTTAAGAACATTATTTGCCTCTTCTACAGATAATGATCAATTCTAGAGATAAATGCAGGCACAGAAGTTCCCCTTTCTGGCATCCTCTTCCAGATATGGTCTCAGGCCTTTGAGGTCCCCATGGACTTGTCCTCCTCTTTGCGTCACCTGTTGCTAGGCAAACTCAAATGCAACAAGAAGCTGAATACATTCAGGCCTTTGCTCAGCTACTATTTTACTGTAGCAATATACTCAACATATAAGCATTTAAGATTATAGTTTTAACTCAACGATTTAAGTGGTTGTAACTGCACCTGTAATAAACATGTTAATATGTGATTATGATAACCCCTGTAATACAAATTATACATATGCAGCAACTTCAATAAATGCTTGGATGAAATGATAATTAATACAATGAAAGATGATGGTTATGTAAATAATCCCTATAATTCTACAGTGGGCATACCTTGTAATTTCTTAATAAAGGAATATTTTTTGATATTTACCTTGGGACCTGGGGAACATAAGGAGGTGGGTCTATCCTGTGTTTCCAAAGATAACCTGGCTGGTGCCATCTGCTAACCCAGGAAAAAGGGTATAGAAGACATTAAGTGACCTGACACATTCATTTCATTTAAATGTTCTGCATACCATGCACTGTTATGCCACGTGTGTGACATTATAACAAAAAATCCTAAACTGTATGGGTAAGTGTTCTTAATTGTCTCAAATGTGTTTCGAAAACTGTTCGACTGTCTGTGATCACTACATATCCTCATTACCTGGTCAGATGGAAACGACTGACTGCCTCATCTTGGTTGTGGCCAGTGAGCATTGGGACAGCAGGATCGACCAAGTCAAGTGGTTTCCAGCGCTTCTTTTGTGCCTGGGATCTTTTATTTTTTCTCGGCATCTGGTAGAATGTCAGCATAAAAACAATATTAATTATTGGCATTTCAAGCAATTTGTTATTTTAACCCTCTGATACATTGATAGACAAGATGACTACAAGAACAAAAAAAAAAAAAAAAAAATCTCTTTTCTTTAAATAGACATATTGATAGTGTCACTACCCGGTCTTAAGGCTTTGTTAAGTAAAGTTCCATAACAGTTTGTATATTGTAATTGGAAAGTGATTACCTTGAAAGTTGGGAGGCAGATTTGTTGACCAGACAGTTAGTCCATTTTGGTGTACAGTAATTGGAAATATTACCTTGCAAAGCTGGGAGGCAGTGTTGTTGCTGAGACGCTGGTCGAATGCCAGCAGCAAGCAAACCCGGATGTTCACAGCTCACAGTTACCACCTCAAACTTTTCAAACAAATCTTACAAGAACAAACCTAGGAGACAGTCTTGTTGTCCACAACAGTTTTGTTATAGAGTAATTGGAAAATGGGTACCTTGCAAGGTGACAGGCAGTCTCGTTGCTGGGAGGCGGTCTTGTTGCTGAGGCTCTGACAGAATGCCAGCTCCTGCTTTAACACCTTAAACTTGCAAACAAATCTCACAGAACAATTAGCAAACTGATTGGCTTGTAACACTGAAATGTACCTTGTACTGTCTGGTTTAGATTCCTACTGAGAGACAAGAGGAACTTTACTGTTTGGAAGAGGTAAAACACTGTACCATCTAATATTAAGAGTTTTAATTACAAACAACAGTTCTATTTTCTAGATATCACCTGAACACACACAGAAAATATAAGGGGGACACTTACCTTGGCTGAAGCAGAGTTGAGGTATTAAGACTGCCTGTAGTTAACGCCTTATGAAGACAGAGAAGAGGTGTGAAACGTGGGTTACAACGAAGCTATTGAGTTCGGACGCGACAGTCGCCCTGTTAAAAGTTTTAATTACAACGATACGCTGGAATACAGTCGAAGCTGTGTCCTCCAAAACGTCGGCTCATCCTCGGAGGCGCGTTTGAAGGCCGATTACGTCACAGCCAGGCGACAAAGGCTGTCGAAGGACCGGCCCGTAGACCGAAGGCCGGGGTCCTCCGAAGGATGCAGCCGACCATATCAGCGTCAAAACATAGAAAATTCCTTTCAAAGTCAATATCAAATGAGGCCAAAGAGGCTTAGCTATGCTCAATATCCGCTAGCTAGCTTTAGCACAGTGGCGAAATCCAGGAAAGAGCTCACCCAGAAACACACGAAAAAATCTTTCAACCTGCATTCAAAGCAGAGGGACGCAGATACGCTTAAATTAGCCGATTAGCGTCTAACCACAGTCATTTTGTACATATTAGCGTCCAAACATAGAAAATTCCTTTCAAAGTCAATGTCAAACGAGGGCCAAAGAGGCTTAGCTATGCTCAATATCAGCTAGCTAGCTTTAGCACATGCCGAAATCCAGTCAAAGAGCTCACCCAGAAACACACACAAAAAAATCTCTTTCAAAACCTGCATTTCAAAGCAGAGGGACGCAGATACGCTTAAATTAGCCGATTAGCGCTAACCACAGTCATTTTGTACATATTAGCGTCCAAACATAGAAAAATTCCTTTCAAAGTCAATGTCAACGAGGGCCAAAGAGGCTTAGCTATGCTCAATATCAGCTAGCTAGCTTTAGCACAGTGCCGAAATCCAGTCAAAGAGCTCACCCAGAAACACACACAAAAAAATCTCTTTCAAACCTGCATTTCAAAGCAGACGGACGCAGATACGCTTAAATTAGCCGATTAGCGTCTAACCACAGTCATTTTGTACATATTAGCGTCCAAACATAGAAATTCCTTTCAAAGTCAATGT
>NW_020328706.1:0-22745 GCF_001858045.2 Oreochromis niloticus
CTGTTTGTGATTGAGGCCGTGACATCACTGTAAACTGTTAGGACGAGGACAGCACGTTCTGTGGTGTGCGAGTGTGTGTTTGTGCGTGTCTCTATGCAACTGCCTTCACAGAGAGCAAACCCAAAATACATTAAACTCTGAAAAGCCGGACCGGCGACTGCACCTCGAAGTTTTACATATGTATACATGTGCTTCGCTGAGAGGTACAGAAAGACTGTCTGATATTTTTGCTCAGATTCTGAAATGGCACGGAGCAGCGTGGAAAGAGATGGAGACACGGAGGGGGCGGCTGCTCGCTGCTTGTGGCAGGAGGGTAAAGAGGGAGGGAGGGTGGGAGGGGTATAAGACAATTTCCTCTCTGCTCTTATTGCTCTGACTGTCTGCCGCCTACTGCCTTCACGGAGGTCCCTAATTGAGATCACTTGTACTTAAAAATAGGAACAAAAAAGGAACTTCTGTGGGCTGGAAGATGGAGAGGAGAAAATAAAGCAGCAATATGTGACGAAGGCTGCCATTAAAGAGTCCCAATGATAGATCTGAGTGGGGCGCAAAGCTGAGAACTCTTTCTGCGTCTGCCAGGGAACCTTCAGATGTTGACGTGTCACACACCACTGCTGTCACTTCACTTAAACCGTGCATGTGGAAGAGTGTATTTGTAGGTTTTCTGTGTGTGCGTGTGTGTGGGTGGGTGTTTGGCTCTTTGATGGGGTAGGGTGACAGTGCCTGCGGCTGAAGCCAAAAACATGCCAAAAAGGGGTACTTCAGTTTTTCCACTTTTGCATGCAAGTGTTTGTAGGCATTTCACAGTTTGTCTTTACATTGCTTGCAACAGAACACTCAAAGCCATCAAGCATATCTGGGCCACCCTCACCATGCAGCTTGTGTATCATTAGCTATGCTATTATAGTCTTTCACTTTAATTCAGCCCGTTTCACCAATCAACTCTAGCTGGAGCAGCTTTTCCAGACTTGGTCCAGAATGTCCTAAAGCTGTGCTGGTTTCCCTTTTAAACCATCTATCACTCAATCAGGTCTGATCCTGCTATTAATCAAACAATGAGCCCTCTCCTTGGAGACCAGTTTGACGGATTGGCTTGAAGGCAACGCAGCGTATCCAGGAGTGGTACTGGACCACTGCTGGGAACAGGAACCCTGTAAAGAGCGTTTTTCTTGGACCGGGACCTTCTGTAGGTGCTAAAGACAATACAGACACTCGGGCTAGGCCAACATTCCACTTTACACTTTTCCCTTCTCTGTGTATTTCACTGGTCTACTTCCCCTCTGCAAACTAGCCGATATACAAAATATTTATAGTAATCTGCAAGACATGCTGTTCTCATGTATCCAGGCCGTTTAGCCTGTGTTCATTATGCGAGGTAAAACTAATACCAGATTTACAGGGGAGATTTCTCTCTGTTCTCCCGTCCGTGTAGCACACTGAGGATGATTTATGTGAGGACGCACAGGCGAGATAGATGGAGTGACTACATGGCAAGAGGCAAACAGCCTGCGGCCCAGACTAGCACTCGCAGGGGGGCTATCGGCTATTGCTTGCCCATTTCCACCCTTCCAGCTGAGTGTAGAGGAAGGTAAGGATGGAAAGGCAGCGGCTGGAAACAGGGGAGGAAAAGGAAGGAGACAGGAGGATGTATGTAGTTGTATGTATATACACAGAGGTGGGGCGAGGAATGTCCAAGGGAACTGGGTCCAAATTGAGGTCGGGGTGTAGAAGAGGTCCAGATGGAGGGGAAAAATTCTGTCATGGATGCTCAATTGCACACAGACATAAACATCTAGCCATAGATAGAGTAAGCCCACGCCTGGATATCTCCCATATACATTTCTTGTTTGGGAGCTTTAGAATTTGTATTAAATATACCGTTTATTTTGCTTGGCTGTCGCGGATGGACTTTTAAAGCTCGTGTAGAAAAGCTTAGGACGAAGTTCTGGCATCGATTCGCTTCCTCATTTTTGGGAGATAATCAACATCAAAACTGTCAGTCAAGTGAATATGTCCAGTGCCGAGACAATAGCCAATCAGATAAAGAGAAAATGAAAACAACAGTAATGGCAGGCAGTGCGAGCAAGCCACTGCAGTCGGCGTGCGTCGAGAGTGTTTGGATCTCGCTTTTTTTTTCTGATCTCTTCCTGATCGCAGTCCAGCTCGGAGCAGCTCCAAAACACTGAGTCTGAACTCCACAACCTGGAGCAGTACACACCAGTTTAAATTCCAAACCATTCAGATGTCAAAATGGCCCGGACGCCTTGGCTTTGACGTGTAGGATGAGATTTGCTAAATGACTTAAAGAGTTAAGTTGAAACTGTCACGGCTGATGCAGCTCACTCAGAGATTGGCTTTTGCCTAAAACCTTAGCCTATAATTACACCGAGACTATTAGGCTACTGGTCAGAAATGAGTCACAGAGAGGTGGGGGTGCGGAGAAAAAGAGCCGGTGGATGGAGTTCACTTTCATATTCCAGCCTGAGATGTCCTCAGACAAAATCAATTCAGTCATCTTTGGAAAGAGGGTTCAGCGAAAGAAAGCATCATCAAAGCAAAGGGAAATTTACCAGAAGATAAACGACTATTGTCTGATTATTCGACTATGACCCTGTATTTTCCACATACACTCAGAAACGTTGCCTGTTATTCCAGTACGAGGACTTCTCTTCCCCAAGCTGAGACTCTGATGACGCCAGCCTTATAGAGCCCAACTCCAGTCCTAAACAGAGTTCATCAACTGCTGGTCCCACAGGGAGCATCAATCACATTGTGAAACACTGTCCTTCAAACACAATCTATTCTGTGGTTGCATTATGGCAACGCTGAGAATGTGAACGTCACACACTTACAAAAAAATCTCTCTCTGGCAACGGGGCTGCTGGGATGTGGTTTCGAACTGACAATTAAATTGTCCGCTCGAATACGCTGTCACTCTGGAAACACGAGATTTACGGTGAATAATTTTGAGAGAACTGATCAGCTTAAATATTTGAACGATTTATGGCACCATAGATCACCCTGATACACTCTCGCATCCTCGAGAGGCTTAAAACCGTCCCCAGTAGTTGCAGAACTCATTTACAGGCAATTAAGAAGCTCCAGACAATCCAAGCTCCTCTCGCTGAGATACATTTTATGGAAGCCTATCACAAAATAAACCTGCTTTTGCACTGTTCCTACAGAAGGCAAACATTTACATTCACATCTAATATCTACATAACACATATGGTTTATCTATAGCTCCTCGAAGCATATTTCAGGCTACACAAACCAACTTGCAAAGGAAAGAAAACCTTAGAATCATAAAAGTGATACACAGGGTTAGAAGCTGTAAACATTAAGCCTGTGTTTACATTGCAAGGGATTCTTTTTCATCAGTAATAGCCTCACACTGTGAGCCTGATGATTGGGTAATATTTATTATGAGCCCTTAGGGTGTGCTTCCCTTTCAGCCTCTCTTATGTCTATAAAACCTTTTACCCTTAGCTCAACTGTAGCACAGACAAGCTCCATTAGAACCTGATGTATATGGGCTTTTAAAGTGTGCTTCTATAATGCTTTAGTGTGCATAGGTCATGTGCACATGTGCTCATGTGCATGTGTGTGTACCTTATGCGTGTATGTGTGTAGCAGTAAACGGGCTGGCTCGGAGACTCTGGTTAACCAGACTATAATTTGGAGGCCCAGTGAAGACCCCAGCAGCCTCTCACTGTTTGTTTACCAGAGAGACCAACTCTACTGTTTCTGCTGCATCTGCAGGGTCCTGCAGGAAAAGGGCGTATCTGTCTGGTGGTGTGTGCATAAAAGTGTGGAGGTGTAATTCTGTGCGTAATGAAGAATTCATGTGAAAGTGACAAGAATAGGCCGTGACAGGTCGTCTGTGAGCAGAAATGCATCTGAATGATCAGTTTCCTCAAATTCCCACTGTGCTTATTTTTCAAAGAACCAGGACCCCGACTAAGCTGAAGAACTTTCGACAACCCTCCCTGTCCTTTCTTCCTCATGCATCTTTAAGCTACAGTAAATCAATGCAAGAATATACATTCACTACTCCTTTTATTCTGAAATGGCAGCTTTGTCATAAATAAGAAAACAAAAAAAGAGCCAAACTTTGCTAAAAAAGCACCTTGCATTAAAAAGGTTGTCAGCAAAAATGACTGCTATTTGTTTGTGCTGAGGGTAATTCTCTGAGACTAAACTGCTCGCTTTGTGTCCCAATTGGGCTTTTTTCACCCCACCAACCCTCCTCCACAGCAGGAATAAAAAGAAACAATGCAATTCAAAAGACCAGAGCTCCCAGCCTGTCATTTACTGTAACTTTGAATTGTCTTTGCTCTCTGTGTGAGCTGTTTCTTTCACACGCATGCACGCACGCATGCACGCACACACACACACACACACGCGCGCGCGCTGAGTTGTTGCAGCATCTAAAATTTCATCATAGAGAGGAAGAAAGACCGAGGAGAGCAACTTTCAAATATCACTCTAATAAAATATCCAGCTCCTCTGGATCCTCCTTTGCTCATTCAGCATCAGGAGAAGTGAAGTGGAAAAGGCCTGTTATTGGTCTGTTTCCTTTGGGGAAAGACACCAAACGGGCTGAACAGAGCAACAGCTGAAGGAAAACTTTTAACTGCGACAACAAAATGAACTACAGACGACTGTAAGGGAGCAGCTGTCTGGGTGAGTGACAGGATTCGAGCCTGCTCCGGTGAGGATCAGACACCATGTATGTATATAGACTTTGATCAGACGCCGCTGCTTGTCAGAGCGCCGTGATTGGATTGAATGTGTGTAAACTGGAACAGCTCAGGGATCAACGTAAACACAGCAGCTATGTTCTCAAAAAGATGTCAAGGAAGTCTTTGAAACAACCTGAAATGTAACGTAGGGGATTTCTGCACTGCTGTTCCAGCAGAAATGTTGAAACTTTCCCCTTTGCTTTTTTTCACAAGCAAGAGTCACGCAGACTTTAGAAAGTCTGAGAAACTACAAGACAGAAAACCTGAGTAGTTCCACTTTGTGTCATTTTTAGCATTTATGAGACAAAGATTAAAGTAACTAGAAGCGAAATTTCAGAAGAAATTTTATGTGTGCCTATGCGCTGCTAATCTGTGTAGTTTTCCATTCATACGGCTACAGCAAAACAGCAAACTCAGAAGAGCAGCCATTCTCCCCATGAATTATGGTAAAAAAAACACCGCTCGCGCCTCACAGATGACAGCTTACAGTTTTGGGTAAAGATGAGGTCACTTTGTACAGCCCCGATTTGCAGACGCTGTGCACACAGGTTCATAAGCAGAAGTCCCTCTGTACCACGGCAGACCCGACAATGTTTGCACGAACACACTTTGAACCAGTACGTTATGGACCTTTTCACACATGGTTGGTGTACCCTCCCAGCCAGCTGTAGCTTTTCAACTCACAGCCCGACACACACCAAAAAAGCCGAGAGAGCACAGACTACGCCCAAGAGGTGTGACTGCAGATGCCCCTCAGGTGGGTCCACCTCCCTGCAGCGGCACTGCAGACCAGCCCCGCCACACATATCAAACACGTAAAATAAATATTTATGCACTTTTGCATTCACTTTTTGTTTTTGTTATTTTTACACAGTGTTCTGAATGATGAACAATGGTCTACAGCCAATCTATGTATTATTATACAAACTTTGGTTGTAAGATTCAGATAACTATTTAATAAAAGCTAAATATTTTATACAGGGAGTGCAGAATTTTAGGCAAATGAGTATTTTGTCCACATCATCCTCTTCATGCATGTTGTCTTACTCCAAGCTGTATAGGCTCGAAAGCCTACTACCAATTAAGCATATTAGGTGATGTGCATCTCTGTAATGAGAAGGGTGTGGTCTAATGACATCAACACCCTATATCAGTGTGCATATTATTAGGCAACTTCCTTTCCTTTGGCAAATGGTCAAAAGAAGGACTTGACAGGCTCAGAAAAGTCAAAAATAGTGAGATATCTTGCAGAGGGATGCAGCAGTCTTAAAATTGCAAAGCTTCTGAAGCGTGATCATCGAACAATCAAGCGTTTCATTCAAAATAGTCAACAGGTCGCAAGAAGCGTGTGGAAAAACCAAGGCGCAAAATAACTGCCCATGAACTGAGAAAAGTCAAGCGTGCAGCTGCCAAGATGCCACTTGCCACCAGTTTGGCCATATTTCAGAGCTGCAAGTCACTGGAGTGCCCAAAAGCACAAGGTGTGCAATACTCAGAGACATGGCCAAGGTAAGAAAGGCTGAAAGACGACACCACTGAACAAGACACACAAGCTAAACGTCAAGACTGGGCCAAGAAATATCTCAAGACTGATTTTTTCTAAGGTTTTATGGACTGATGAAATGAGAGTGAGTCTTGATGGGCCAGATGGATGGGCCCGTGGCTGGATTGGTAAAGGGCAGAGGCTCCAGTCCTCAGACGCCAGCAAGGTGGAGGTGGAGTACTGGTTTGGCTGGTATCATCAAAGGTGAGCTTGTGGGCCTTTTCGGGTTGAGGATGGCGTCAAGCTCAACTCCCAGTCCTACTGCAAGTTTCTGGAAGACACCTTCTTCAAGCAGTGGTACAGGAAAAAGTCTGCATCCTTCAAGAAAAACATGATTTTCATGCAGGACAATGCTCCATCACACGCGTCCAAGTACTCCACAGCGTGGCTGGCAAGAAAGGGTTTAAAAAGAAAAACTAATGACATGGCCTCCTTGTTCACCTGATCTGAACCCCATGAGAACCTGTGGTCCATCATCAAATGTGAGATTTACAAGGAGGGAAAACAGTACACCTCTCTGAACAGTGTCTGGAGGCTGTGGTTGCTGCTGCACGCAATGTTGATGGTGAACAGATCAAAACACTGACAGAATCCATGGATGGCAGGCTTTTGAGTGTCCTTGCAAAGAAAGGTGGCTATATTGGTCGCTGATTTGTTTTGTTTGTTTTGAATGTCAGAAATGTATATTTGTGAATGTGGAGATGTTATATTGGTTTCACTGGTAAAAATAAATAATTGAAATGGGTATATATTTGTTTTTTGTTAAGTTGCCTAATAATTATGCACAGTAATAGTCACCTGCACACACAGATATGCCCTAAAATAGCTAAAACTAACACAAACTAAAAACTACTTCCGAAAACATTCAGCTTGATATTAATGTGTTTTTTGGGTTCATTGAGAACATGGTTGTTGTTCAATAATAAAATTATTCCTCAAAAATACAACTTGCCTAATAATTCTGCACTCCCTGTATGAGAGTAAGAAAGAAAAGTATATCTTTGTGTCCACCTTTCTCTGTTAATGCCCTACCTGGCCCCCTGGCAAAAGCTTTGCTAGATCCGCCCCTGCACAGTTACCAGCTGTCAGCTAAATAAAAAAGGAGCTTGGTGTTTATTTTCTCTCAGAAACAGTTCATAACTTCCCTTCAACTCATTCATGTCACCTAAAAAAAAGTAAACCTGTTTCTCCATCACCAGTTCAGCTCTGATGATTCAGTAATGTCATCTCCTGGTTTCGACCAGCCGCTTCTACAGCTGTGGCTCCAGCAAACATCAGCTGATACTAGAAATTAAAATCAAATGAATTCTAACAACAGCTGATCAAGCTTAAACGTGCTGCTGTTTTTAGCGCGATAAACAAACAACAAGAGAGAAAAGCCGATCATTGATCAGTTTCATGACTGAAGTTGAACAGGCGAGAGAATGACGGGGAGGCTGTCATAAAGTTCAACATCAGTAACTTAGCGCACACAGCTGTATAGAAACTCCATCGTGCTAGCTACCATGCAGTACGAATTATATAACTGATGTAAAAAGTCAGCACAACGAAAATAAACTACACTAAACTCGGTTTATATCTGACCCAAATAGAGTGCAGGTCATAACTTCTTACCTGAAATTCAGTTCACCTCACGCTCCGACCGGCAGCCGCCTGCTTCTCCTGCCTTCGGTTCCCTGATCCGATCTACCACCGGTCGATCGGCGGTCGCCTCGCCGCCTCGTTCCCCGCATGTTCTTTCTGACACACACCGGTGGATAGCTGCCCTCGGTTGTAGCTCCGCGTCAGCGACTACAAACAACTCAGTTATTTTTCCACATCGACCAGCATCTGGACAATCACCGCCTTTCACTGTTTGTACCGTTACTAAAAAAACCCCTCATCGGCTCATAAAAACGAAAAATAAGTCCAGCTATGACCCTGAGTCAAAAAGACAGCCAGCTCGGGTTAGCTAGCTACCTGTCTAGCTCTTTGCAGGCACGAAAACATCAGAGCTAATATGGATGTCTTGGTAACACGAGCAGATATTTGAAGTTACATCTGGCCAATCCACACCTTTCACTGTTTATACCATTACTAAAATGAATAATAAATAAATCATCGGTCCATATAAACGAAAAATAAGTCCAGCTAAAACACTACTGTCGGCGAGCGACGGGTGCTGACACGAGTTTCACCCGCCTCAATTAACCAAGCCTGGGTGCTTTTTCACGAAGGGTCGCTAGCGGCGCGAGCTAACTATGCTAGCGGCGCTAGCTAGCTAGCTAGCCGGCTATCAGCAACACATAAGAGAACTGCTGCTAAATAAACTACACCTAAACTCGGTTTATATCTGACCCAAATAGAGTGCAGGTCATAACTTCTTACCTGAAATTCAGTTCACCTCACGCTCCTGCCTTCGCTTTCCCTGATCCACGATTGACCTCCGCGTTAGCAAACACCGGTCGATCGGCGGTAGCCTCACCGGCTTGTATGTCTCGTTCGCGGCATGTCCTTTCTGTCACACACCGGTGGATAGCTGCCCTCTGTTGTAGCTCCACCACCAAACAACTCAGTTATTTTTCCACATCGACAGCATCATCGGCCCATATAAACGAAAATAAGTCCAGCTAAGACACAGACCCTTGCCGAGCGATCGGGCGATTAAACAAATTTTAGCCACCTCACTATCAGCCAAGCCTGGGTGGTTTTTCACGAAGGGTCGCTAGCCGCGCTAGCTAGCTAAGCTAGCGGCGCTAGCTAGCTAGCTAGCCAGCGGCTATCAGCAACACGTAAGAGAATTGTTGCTAAATAAACTACACCTAAACTCGGTTATATCTGACCCAAATAGAGTGCAGGTCATAACTTCTTACCTGAAATTCAGTTCACCTCACGCTCCTGCCTTCGCTTTCCTGATCCACGATTGACCTCCGCGTTAGCAACACCGGACGATCGGCGGTAGCCTCACCGCCTTGTATGTCTCGTCGCGGCATGTCCTTTCTGTCACACACCGGTGGATAGCTGCCCTCTGTTGTAGCTCCACCACCAAACAACTCAGTTATTTTTCCACATCGACCAGCATCATCGGCCCATATAACGAAAATAAGTCCAGCTAAGACACAGACCCTTGCCGAGCGATCGGGCGATTAACAATTTTAGCCACCTCACTATCAGCCAAGCCTGGGTGGTTTTTCACGAAGGGGCGCTAGCTAGCTAAGCTAGCGGCGCTAGCTAGCTAGCCGCTATCAGCAACACTTAAGAGAATTGTCGCTAATATGGGATGTCTTGATAAAACGAGCAGATATTTGAAGTTTACACACCTACATTCTCGCCTGAAAATATCTTAAAAGTGTATTTTGTGACCTAGAAACATGAATAAAGACATATAAAACAAAGTGGTGTCCGCCATTGTTTGACTCGGTAGAGGCATGCTATGAATTGTGGGATATGTAGTTTTCACCAAGCATGGCACCCTTTAGGCCGTACTTCTCCCGGTAACCACTAGAGAGAGCCAACACACCACAAATGAAGTCTGTTTCTATGGTGCCAAAGCAGAATCTTTCTCAGGAGCCTAGAAATTCGCCTAATTTGCACTAAAATCTAAATATTTCAAAACTATAAAAGTTATAAACACCAAAAGTCACACCATACTAGCCCAGCTCCAGCCGCACAAATGATGTAACATATGTACCCCTATTGTCAAAACTGTTTGGCAGAGGAGCGCGGAAATTTCACTAAAATATTAATATTTAAAAAACTATAATAGTCATAAACACCAAAAGTCATAGCACACCATTCCAGATCCAGCCGCACAAATGAGGTAACATATATGAAGCTTTTCTCAAACTGCGGGGCGTGATACGTGCCGAAATTTAGGCGGAAGATGGAGAATAATAATAACTAGAACGCGAAAATTTCAGAAGAAATTTTATGTGTGCCTATGCCGCTGCTAATCACTGTAGTTTGCCATTCATACGGCTACAGAGAGCAAAACTCAGAAGGGCAGCCATTCTCCACCATGAACTATGGTAAAAACAAACACCGCTCACGCTCACAGATGACAGCTTACAGTTTTGTGTAAAGATGAAGTTACTTGTACAGCGCCGATTTGCAGACGCTGTGCACACAGGTTCATGAGCAGAAGTCCATTGTATCACGGCAGACCCCGACAATGTTTGCATGAACATGCTTTGAAGCATTACGTTATGGACCACTTTTCACACATGGTTGGTGTACCCCACACAGGCAGCTGTAGCTTTTCAACTCATAGCCCCACACACACCCAAAAACAGCCAAGAGAGCACAGACTTTACACCGTGGGTCCACCTCCCTGCAGCGGCACTGCAGACCACGCCCCGACACACACATCAAACACATAAAATAAATATTTATGCACTTTCGCATTCACTTTTGTTTTTTGTTATTTTACACAATGTTCTAAATGATGAACAATGGTCTACAGCCAATCTTGTGTATTATTATACAAACTTTGGTTGTAAGATTCAGATAAGTGTTTAATAAAAGCTAAATATTTTATATGAGAGTAAGAAAGAAAAGTATATCTTTATGTCCACCTTTCTCTGTTAATGCCCTACCTGGCCCCTGGCAAAAGCTTTGCTAGATCCGCCCCTGCACAGTTACCAGCTGTCAGCTACACAAAAAAAGGAGCTTGCTGTTTACAGGGAGTGCAGAATTATTAGGCAAATGAGTATTTTGTCCACATCATCCTCTTCATGCATGTTGTCTTACTCCAAGCTGTATAGGCTCGAAAGCCTACTACCAATTAAGCATATTAGGTCATGTGCATCTCTGTAATGAGAAGGGGTGTGGTCTAATGACATCAACACCCTATATCAGGTGTGCATAATTATTAGGCAACTTCCTTTCCTTTGGCAAAATGGGTCAAAAGAAGGACTTGACAAGCTCAGAAAAGTCAAAAATAGTGAGATATCTTGCAGAGGGATGCAGCAGTCTTAAAATTGCAAAGCTTCTGAAGCGTGATCATCGAACAATCAAGCGTTTCATTCAAAATAGTCAACAGGGTCGCAAGAAGCATGTGGAAAAACCAAGGCGCAAAATAACTGCCCATGAACTGAGAAAAGTCAAGCGTGCAGCTGCCAAGATGCCACTTGCCACCAGTTTGGCCATATTTCAGAGCTGCAACATCACTGGAGTGCCCAAAAGCACAAGGTGTGCAATACTCAGAGACATGGCCAAGGTAAGAAAGGCTGAAAGACCACCACCACTGAACAAGACACACAAGCTGAAACGTCAAGACTGGGCCAAGAAATATCTCAAGACTGATTTTTCTAAGGTTTTATGGACTGATGAAATGAGAGTGAGTCTTGATGGGCCAGATGGATGGGCCCGTGGCTGGATTGGTAAAGGGCAGAGAGCTCCAGTCCGACTCAGACGCCAGCAAGTTGGAGGTGGAGTACTGGTTTGGGCTGGTATCATCAAAGATGAGCTTGTGGGGCCTTTTCGGGTTGAGGATGGAGTCAAGCTCAACTCCCAGTCCTACTGCCAGTTTCTGGAAGACACCTTCTTCAAGCAGTGGTACAGGAAGAAGTCTGCATCCTTCAAGAAAAACATGATTTTCATGGAGGACAATGCTCCATCACACACGTCCAAGTACTCCACAGCGTGGCTGGCAAGAAAGGGTATAAAAGAAGAAAAACTAATGACATGGCCTCCTTGTTCACCTGATCTGAACCCCATTGAGAACCTGTGGTCCATCATCAAATGTGAGATTTACAAGGAGGGAAAACAGTACACCTCTCTGAACAGTGTCTGGGAGGCTGTGGTTGCTGCTGCACGCAATGTTGATGGTGAACAGATCAAAACACTGACAGGATCCATGGATGGCAGGCTTTTGAGTGTCCTTGCAAAGAAAGGTGGCTATATTGGTCGCTGATTTGTTTTGTTTTTGTTTTTGAATGTCAGAAATGTATATTTGTGAATGTGGAGATGTTATATTGGTTTCACTGGTAAAAATAAATAATTGAAATGGGTATATATTTGTTTTTTGTTAAGTTGCCTAATAATTATGCACAGTAATAGTCACCTGCACACACAGATATCCCCCTAAAATAGCTAAAACTAAAAACTACTTCCAAAAACTTTCAGCTTTGATATTAATGAGTTTTTTGGGTTCATTGAGAACATGGTTGTTGTTCAATAATAAAATTATTCCTCAAAAATACAACTTGCCTAATAATTCTGCACTCTACACCTGTATTTGTCTCTCAAAAATAGTTCATAACTTCCCTTCAACTTATTCATGTCACCTAAAGAGTAAACCTGTTTCTCCATCACCAGTTCAGCTCTGATGATTCAGTAAGGACATCTGCCGTTTTTACAGCTGTGGCTCCAGCAAACATCAGCTGATACCAGAAATTAAAAGCAAATGAATTCTAACAACAGCTGATCAAGCTTAAACGTGCTGCTGTTGTTTTGCGCGATAAACAAACAAGAGAGAAACGCCGATCATTGATCAGTTTCATGACTGAAGTTTCAACAGGCGATGGATGAAACTTCATCCATCGCGTGAGGTGAACTTCAGTTCACCTCACGCTCCTGCCTTCGCTTTCCCTGATCCACGATTGACCTCCGCGTTAGCAAACACCGGACGATCGGCGGTAGCCTCACCGCCTTGTATGTCTCGTTCGCGGCATGTCCTTTCTGTCACACACCGGTGGATAGCTGCCCTCTGTTGTAGCTCCACCACCAAACAACTCAGTTATTTTTTCCACATCGACCAGCATCATCGGCCCATATAAACGAAAAATAAGTCCAGCTAAGACACAGACCCTTGCCGAGCGATCGGGCGATTAAACAAATTTTAGCCACCTCACTATCAGCCAAGCCTGGGTGGTTTTCACGAAGGGTCGCTAGCCGCGCTAGCTAGCTAAGCTAGCGGCGCTAGCTAGCTAGCCAGCCGGCTATCAGCAACACGTAAGAGAACTGTTGCTAAATAAACTACACCTAAACTCGGTTTATATCTGACCCAAATAGAGTGCAGGTCATAACTTCTTACCTGAAATTCAGTTCACCTCACGCTCCTGCCTTCGCTTTCCCTGATCCACGATTGACCTCCGCGTTAGCAAACACCGGACGATCGGCGGTAGCCTCACCGCCTTGTATGTCTCGTTCGCGGCATGTCCTTTCTGTCACACACCGGTGGATAGCTGCCCTCTGTTGTAGCTCCACCACCAAACAACTCAGTTATTTTTTCCACATCGACCAGCATCATCGGCCCATATAAACGAAAATAAGTCCAGCTAAGACACAGACCCTTGCCGAGCGATCAGGCGATTAAACAAATTTTAGCCACCTCACTATCAGCCAAGCCTGGGTGGTTTTTCACGAAGGGGCGCTAGCTAGCTAAGCTAGCGGCTTAGCTAGCTAGCCGGCTATCAGCAACACTTAAGAGAATTGTCGCTAATATGGGATGTCTTGATAAACGAGCAGATATTTGAAGTTTACACACCTACATTCTCGCCTGAAAATATCTTAAAAGTGTATTTTGTGACCTAGAAACACGAATAAAAGACATATAAAACGAAGTGGTGTCCGCCATTGTTTAACTCGGCAGAGGGGTGCTATGAATTATGGGATATGGAGTTTTGTAACAAGCATACAGATTTTCAGCCGTACTACTCCCGGTATACACTAGAGAGAGCCAACCCACCACAAATAAAGTCTGTTTCTATGGAAATTGGCCTAAATTTGCACTAAAATCTAAATATTTCAAAAACTATAAAAGTCATAAACACCAAAAGTGTATACCATACTGGTCCAGCTCCAGCCGCACAAAATGATGTAACATATGTAACCCTATTTTCAAAACTGTTTCGCAGAGAAGCGCGGGAAAATTTTCACTAAAATATTAATATTTAAAAAACTATAATAGTTATAAACACCAAAAGTCATAGCACACCATTCCTGATCCAGCCGCACAAAATGAGGTAACATATATGAAGCTTGTCTCAAAACTGCGGGGCGAGTTTCGCTGCAAATTTCAGGCGGAAACTGAAGAATAATAATAATAATAACTAGAAAGCGAAAATTTCAGAAGAAATTTTATGTGTGCCTATGCCGCTGCTAATCACTGTAGTTTGCCATTCATACGGCTACAGAGAGCAAAACTCAGAAGAGCAGCCATTCTCCACCATGAACTATGGTAAAACAAACACCGCTCACGCTTCACAGATGACAGCTTACAGTTTTGTGTAAAGATGAAGTTACTTTGTACAGCGCCGATTTGCAGACGCTGTGCACACAGGTTCATGAGCAGAAGTCCCATTGTACCACGGCAGACCCGACAATGTTTGCATGAACACGCTTTGAAGCATTACATTATGGACCACTTTTCACACATGCATTCACTTTTTGTTTTTTGTTATTTTTACACAGTGTTCTGAATGATGAACAATGGTCTACAGCCAACCTTGTGTATTATTATACAAACTTTGGTTGTAAGATTCGGATAAGCATTTAATAAAAGCTAAATATTTTATATGAGAGTAAGAAAGAAAAGTATATCTTTGTGTCCACCTTTCTCTGTTAATGCCCTACCTGGCCCCCTGGCAAAAGCTTTGCTAGATCCGCCCCTGCACAGTTACCAGCTGTCAGCTACACAAAAAAAGGAGCTTGGTGTTTACAGGGAGTGCAGAATTATTAGGCAAATGAGTATTTTGTCCACATCATCCTCTTCATGCATGTTGTCTTACTCCAAGCTGTATAGGCTCGAAAGCCTACTACCAATTAAGCATATTAGGTGATGTGCATCTCTGTAATGAGAAGGGGTGTGGTCTAATGACATCAACACCCTATATCAGGTGTGCATAATTATTAGGCAACTTCCTTTCCTTTGGCAAAATGGGTCAAAAGAAGGACTTGACAGGCTCAGAAAAGTCAAAAATAGTGAGATATCTTGCAGAGGGATGCAGCAGTCTTAAAATTGCAAAGCTTCTGAAGCGTGATCATCGAACAATCAAGCGTTTCATTCAAAATAGTCAACAGGGTCGCAAGAAGCGTGTGGAAAAACCAAGGCGCAAAATAACTGCCCATGAACTGAGAAAAGTCAAGCGTGCAGCTGCCAAGATGCCACTTGCCACCAGTTTGGCCATATTTCAGAGCTGCAACATCACTGGAGTGCCCAAAAGCACAAGGTGTGCAATACTCAGAGACATGGCCAAGGTAAGAAAGGCTGAAAGACGACCACCACTGAACAAGACACACAAGCTGAAACGTCAAGACTGGGCCAAGAAATATCTCAAGACTGATTTTTCTAAGGTTTTATGGACTGATGAAATGAGAGTGAGTCTTGATGGGCCAGATGGATGGGCCCGTGGCTGGATTGGTAAAGGGCAGAGAGCTCCAGTCCCACTCAGACGCCAGCAAGGTGGAGGTGGAGTACTGGTTTGGGCTGGTATCATCAAAGATGAGCTTGTGGGGCCTTTTCGGGTTGAGGATGGAGTCAAGCTCAACTCCCAGTCCTACTGCCAGTTTCTGGAAGACACCTTCTTCAAGCAGTGGTACAGGAAGAAGTCTGCATCCTTCAAGAAAAACATGATTTTCATGCAGGACAATGCTCCATCACACGCGTCCAAGTACTCCACAGCGTGGCTGGCAAGAAAGGGTATAAAAGAAGAAAAACTAATGACATGGCCTCCTTGTTCACCTGATCTGAACCCCATTGAGAACCTGTGGTCCATCATCAAATGTGAGATTTACAAGGAGGGAAAACAGTACACCTCTCTGAACAGTGTCTGGGAGGCTGTGGTTGCTGCTGCACGCAATGTTGATGGTGAACAGATCAAAACACTGACAGAATCCATGGATGGCAGGCTTTTGAGTGTCCTTGCAAAGAAAGGTGGCTATATTGGTCGCTGATTTGTTTTTGTTTTGTTTTTGAATGTCAGAAATGTATATTTGTGAATGTGGAGATGTTATATTGGTTTCACTGGTAAAAATAAATAATTGAAATGGGTATATATTTGTTTTTTGTTAAGTTGCCTAATAATTATGCACAGTAATAGTCACCTGCACACACAGATATCCCCCTAAAATAGCTAAAACTAAAAACAAACTAAAAACTACTTCCAAAAACATTCAGCTTTGATATTAATGAGTTTTTTGGGTTCATTGAGAACATGGTTGTTGTTCAATAATAAAATTATTCCTCAAAAATACAACTTGCCTAATAATTCTGCACTCCCTGTATGAGAGTAAGAAAGAAAAGTATATCTTTGTGTCCACCTTTCTCTGTTAATGCCCTACCTGGCCCCCTGGCAAAAGCTTTGCTAGATCCGCCCCTGCACAGTTACCAGCTGTCAGCTACACAAAAAATGAGCTTGGTGTTTGTCTCTCAGAAACAGTTCATAACTTCCTTCAACTCATTCATGTCACCTAAGGGTAAACCTGTTTCTCCATCACCTGTTCAGCTCTGATGATTCAGTAAGGATATCTGGTTTGGAACAGCCGTTTTTACAGCTGTGGCTGCAGCAAACATCAGCTGATACTAGAAATTAAAAGCAAATGAATTCTAACAACAGCTGATCAAGCTTAAACGTGCTGCTGTTGTTTAGCGCGATAAACAAACAAGAGAGAAAAGCCGATCATTGATCAGTTTCATGACTGAAGTTTCAACAGGCGAGAGAATGACAGGGGAGGCTGTCATAAAGTTCAACATCAGTAACTTAGCGCGCACACAGCTGTATAGAAACTCCATCGTGCTAGCTACCACGCAGTACGAGTTATTATAACTGATTGTAAAAAGTCAGCACAACGAAAATAAACTACACCTAAACTCGGTTTATATCTGACCCAAATAGAGTGCAGGTCATAACTTCTTACCTGAAATTCAGTTCACCTCACGCTCCGACCGGCAGCCGCCTGCTTCTCCTGCCTTCGGTTTCCCTGATCCACGATCTACCACCGGTCGATCGGCGGTCGCCTCGCCGCCTCGTTCCCGCATGTTCTTTCTGACACACACCGGTGGATAGCTGCCCTCGGTTGTAGCTCCGCGTCAGCGACTACCAAACAACTCAGTTATTTTTTCCACATCGACCAGCATCTGGACAATCCACCGCCTTTCACTGTTTGTACCGTTACTAAAAAAACCCCTCATCGGCTCATAAAAACGAAAAATAAGTCCAGCTATGACCCTGAGTCAAAAAGACAGCCAGCTCGGGTTAGCTAGCTACCTGTCTAGCTCTTTGCAGGCACCGAAAACATCAGAGCTATTATGGGATGTCTTGGTAACACGAGCAGATATTTGAAGTTTACATCTGGCCAATCCACCACCTTTCACTGTTTATACCGTTACTAAAATGAATAAATGAATAAATCATCGGTCCATATAAACGAAAAATAAGTCCAGCTAAAACACATACTGTCGGCGAGCGACCGGGTGCTGACACGAGTTTCACCCGCCTCAATATAAGCCAAGCCTGGGTGCTTTTCACGAAGGGTCGCTAGCGGTGCTAGCTAACTATGCTAGCGGCGCTAGCTAGCTAGCCGGCTATCATCAACACATAAGAGAACTGCTGCTAAATAAACTACACCTAACTCGTTTATATCTGACCCAAATAGAGTGCAGGTCATAACTTCTTACCTGAAATTCAGTTCACCTCACGCTCCTGCCTTCGCTTTCCCTGATCCACGATTGACCTCTGCGTTAGCAAACACCGGTCGATCGGCGGTCGCGGCATGTCCTTTCTGTCATACACCGGTGGATAGCTGCCCACTGTTGTAGCTCCGCGTTATAGCACCACCAAACAACTCAGTTATTTTTCCACATCCAGCTGTAACTCCGATTCTGTGCGAGCATTTGCGAGAGACCGGGGAGGTGAAACGACAGAGAGAGTCCCTCGCTATCCATTTGCAGCCAAGTGCGGCAGCTAGCTAGGTAGCCGGCTAGCTGTCAGGCAGGACCAACGTCGTCAGAGCACTGTCGCTAAATATGGGATGTCTTGATAAAACAAGCAGATATTTGAAGTTTACACACCTACATTCTCGCCTGAAAATATCTTAAAAGTTTATTTTGTGACCTAGAAACACGAATAAAAGACATATAAAACGAAGTGGTGGCCGCCATTGTTCACTCTGTAGAGGCGTGCTATGAATTGTGGGATATGGAGTTTTCAACACAAGGATAAATCTTTTCGGCTGTACTACTCCCGGTATACCACTAGAGAGAGCCAAGACACCACAAATGAAGTCTGTTTATTTGGCGCCAAAAGATGAATTGGCCTAAATTTGTACTAAAATATTAATATTAAAAAAACTATAAAAGTTATAAACACCAAAAGTCACAACATAATAGTCCAGCTCCAGCCGCACAAAATGATCTAACATATGTAATCCTAATGTCAAAACTGTTTGGCAGAGGAGCGCGGGAAAATTTTCACTAAAATATTAATATTTAAAAAACTATAAAATTCATAAACACCAAAAGTCATAGCACACCATTCCAGATCCGGCCGCACAAATGAGGTAACATATATGAAGCTTGTCTCAAAACTGCGGGGCGTGATACGTGCCGAAATTAGGCGGAAGATGGAGAATAATAATAATAATAAGAATAATAAATCCGACGAATAGTAATATGTGTGCCTCTTGGCATAGGCACACATAATAAATCCGACGAATAGTAATATGTGTGCCTCTTGTCATAGGCACACATAATAAGAAGAAGAAGAATAAATCCGACGAATAGTAATATGTGTGCCTCTTGGCATAGGCACACATAATAAATCCGACGAATAGTAATATGTGTGCCTCTTGTCATAGGCACACATAATAATAAATCCGACGAATAGTAATATTTGTGCCTCTTGGCATAGGCACACATAATAATAAATCCGACGAATAGTAATATGTGTGCCTCTTGGCATAGGCACACATAATAATAAGAATAATAAATCCGACGAATAGTAATATGTGTGCCTCTTGGCATAGGCACACATAATAATAAATCCGAGGAATAGTAATATGTGTGCCTCTTGGCATAGGCACACATAATAAATCCAACGAATAGTAATATGTGTGCCTCTTTCATAGGCACACATAATAATAATAATAATAATAATAATAAATCCGAGGAATAGTAATATGTGTGCCTCTTGGCATAGGCACACATAATAATAATAATAAATCCGAGGAATAGTAATATGTGTGCCTCTTGGCATAGGCACACATAATAATAAGAATAATAAATCCGAGGAATAGTAATATGTGTGCCTCTTGGCATAGGCACACATAATAATAATAATAATAATAATAATAATGATAATAATAAATCCGACGAATAGTAATAAGTGTGCCTCTTGGCATAGGCACACTTAATAACTAGAAAGGGAAAATTTCAGAAGAAATTTTAAGTGTGCCTATGCTACTGCCAATGAGTGTAGTTTGCCTTTAATGTGGTTCAATTAGCGCCGGTTGCCATTTATAACACTAGAGGGAGCAATAAGCAACATGAGCATAGTTTGCTATTTATACCACAAGAAGGAGGGAAATGGAATACAGCTGATTTTCAATTTAAAGCAAAGTAAGCTGTATTGTGATCTGTTATATGCAGCATACAGAGATGAGAGAAAGATGCTCCAGTTACATGATTACAAAAGAAGTTAATAGATATAAAAGAAATAAAATAAATTATGGTTTAGTGTCAGGTGTTCAAGAGAAGTTACAATTTAGATTTTACAGTTTTGAGTCGTTTAAAGTGGTAGAAAACAATGTCCATTAAGCGGTATTCAATTGTATTTCAAAGGTATTTTAATGTGAAAGGGAAATTCCACATGCAAATTATGAAATTTCCCTTGTGGACTAATAAATGTATCATGTTATTCAAAAAATATTTTGTACAAATACCATTTACAATAATGTATGACATTTAAACATGATATTTAGATTGTGGTAAATAGCAAAGCAATATAAAATAAAAAAGGAAACCATTCAAGTAACTTTATATTATGAACTGAAGAGTAAGGCAAAAGTATAAATGAAAAGCATACAAGCATTAATGTATATAGATAAACCCAACAATCATATGACCCCCAATGAGCAAGCACTTTGGCGACAGTGGGAAGGAAAAACTAGTGCAGGCCCTTTTGACAGGAAGAAACCTCCGGCAGAACCAGGCTCAGGGAGGGGCGGGGCCATCTGCTGCGACCGGTTGGGTGAGATGTAAACAAATCCAAAACTGTCCACAGAGCTACAGGGGGCACACTGGGATCGCAACAGCAGCCATAGAGGGAAACAGATTAGGATGTTCTTCCCAGTACTGAAGTGGGTCGGCTTTTCTTATGTGTGCGTTTTTCTCTGAGAGGTAGGTCTCCACTTTAGTTTCTGTTGATGAGGCACTCACGAATACTTCTGGATAAGGGTCATTTGGAAGCAAGAGGTTGGCTGACTTTGCGAAAACAGCTAGAAACAGAAAAAGGAAACACAATTTAAAACAATAAACAAGAGACATCACAAAGCGCAGCTCTTCAGTTAGCAAACTGGCAAGTAATGAAGTTCTAAAAAATAATTGGAACAAATCTAACTTTAGAACTAAATGACCCAAAACTAAATTAAAAATGAAGTAAAAAAAGAAATTGGCTTAATACTGGTGTCTTCTGATGAGGCAAGTTGCCATGCGAGGTAAAAACCACACGTGGCTGTAATTTGGTGGCTCTGTAACAGTTCCAATCCAAGCATGTAGTTGGCTTAAATGGGTTAATACTGGTGTCTTTGATCACTTGACTGTATATAAACCTGTTGAACAAAAGGTGCATTTTAATTTCACTGTACCTGCCCATCCTTGTAGCCGGTTTCTAGTAGCGTGGCACAGGTTCAAGATCAGTGTAGGGCTTCTCCACTGCCTTCACTGGACAGAACACATCTGAGGAGTTATGAATGAATGGATGACTTAATGAATGGATGAGATTATAGTTTGTTTCAAACAATATCAATAAATGTTACAATATAAAGTAAGAAACAAAAAAATACAAATGACCTGTTATGGCAGGGATCCCATCAGTGCAGTCTTTCTGTTCACATTTCTGGTCAGCTCTTCAATGGATGAGAGCACATCAGCAGTCTTATCTATCAGTTCCCACTGGTGAGCTGTCCTTGTTGGTGGTAGAGTGGTCAGAAAAACTCCCTTTTAACAGGAAGAAACCTCCGGCAGAACCAGCTTAGAGAGGTGCAGCCATCTGCCGTGAGCGGTTGGGTGAGATGTAAACAAATCCAAAACTGTCCACAGAGCTACAGGGGGCACACTGAGATCGCAACAGCAGCCATAGAGGGAAACAGATTAGGATGTTCTTCCCAGTACTGAAGTGGGTCGGCTTCTTATGTGTGCGTTTTTCTCTGAGAGGTAGGTCTCCACTTTAGTTTCTGTTGATGAGGCACTCACGGATACTTCTGGATAAGGTCATTTGGAAGCAAGTGGGTGCTGACTTTGCGAAAACAGCTAGAACAGATAAAAGGAAAACACAATTTAAAACAATAAAACAAGGACATCACAAAGCGCAGCCTTTTCAGCAAACTGGCAGTAATGAAGTTCTAATAAATAATTGCAAAAACAAATCTAACTTTAAGAACTAAATTACCCAAAACTATATTAAAAGGTAGTAAAAAAGAAATTGGCTTAATACTGGTGTCTTTGGATGAGGTAAGTTGCTATGTGAGGTAAAAACCACACGTGGCTGTAATTTGGTGGCCTGTATACAGTTCCAATCCAAGCATGTAGTTGGTTTAAATGGGTTTAATACTGGTGTCTTTTGATCACTTGACTGTATATAAACCTGTTGAACAAAAGGTGCATTTAATTTCACTATACCTGCCCATCCTTGTAGCCGGTTTCTAGTAGCGTGGCACAGTTTCAAGATTAGTGTAGGGCTTCTCCACTGCCTTCACTGGACAGAACACATCTGAGGATTAATGAATGAATGGATGACTTAATGAATGAAGATTATAGTTTGTTCAAACAATATCAAATGTTACAATATAAAGTAAGAAACAAAAATACAATTACCTGTTAGGCAGGATCCCATCAGGTGCAGTTGCAGTCTTTCTGTTCATGTTTCTGGTCAGCTCTTCAATGGATGAGAGCAGTCTATCTATCAGCTCCCACTGGTGAAGCTGTCAGTGTCTGGTAGAGTGTGCTCAGTTGCAAAGACACTAAGATCACTTGGCAAGTCCATATCCCTCACAACCTTGCAGTCATTTTGTGTTAGTGAATTACACAATAAATGGGGTTGTGATAACTGTGATATGTATTCAGAACACCTGATTGGAGCAGGCGTATGCTGTGATATGTAAAGGTGATCAATCAATGTGTGATTTCTGTGGTTGCAGCAGTAATAAGTTGTGCATATCCTTGACTGAAACAGTCTTGGAGGGTTTTTTTCCTCTGCTCATAAGGCCTCATTGAAGTCTCCACAAACAATAATTGGTTGGCAATTCATCATTTCCAATGA
>NW_020328707.1:0-27108 GCF_001858045.2 Oreochromis niloticus
ATTTACAATAATGTATGACATTTAAACATGATATTTAGATTGTGGTAAATAGCAAAGCAATATAAAATAAAAAAGGAAAAGGAAACCATTCAAGTAACTTTATATTATGAACTGAAGAGTAAGGCAAAAGTATAAATGAAAAGCATACAAGCATTAATGTATATAGATAAACCCAACAATCATATGACCCCCTATGAGCAAGCACTTTGGCGACAGTGGAAGGAAAAACTCCCTTTTGACAGGAAGAAACCTCCGGCAGAACCAGGCTCAGGGAGGGGCGGCCATCTGCCGCGACCGGTTGGGTGAGATGTAAACAAATCCAAAACTGTCCACAGAGCTACAGGGGGCACACTGGGATCGCAACAGCAGCCATAGAGGGAAACAGATTAGGATGTTCTTCCCAGTACTGAAGTGGGTCGGCTTTTCTTATGTGTGCGTTTTTCTCTGAGAGGTAGGTCTCCACTTTAGTTTCTGTTGATGAGGCACTCACGGATACTTCTGGATAAGGGTCATTTGGAAGCAAGTGGTTGGCTGACTTTGCGAAAACAGCTAGAAACAGATAAAAGGAAAACACAATTTAAAACAATAAAACAAGAGACATCACAAAGCGCAGCTCTTCAGTTAGCAAACTGGCAAGTAATGAAGTTCTAAAAATAATTGGGAAAACAAATCTAACTTTAGAACTAAATGACCCAAAACTAAATTAAAAATGAAGTAAAAAAAGAAATTGGCTTAATACTGGTGTCTTCTGATGAGGTAAGTTGCCATGCGAGGTAAAAACCACACGTGGCTGTAATTTGGTGGCCTGTATACAGTTCCAATCCAAGCATGTAGTTGGCTTAAATGGGTTAATACTGGTGTCTTTTGATCACTTGACTGTATATATAACCTGTTGAACAAAAGGTGCATTTTAATTTCACTATACCTGCCCATCCTTGTAGCCGGTTCTACTAGCGTGGCACAGTTTCAAGATCAGTGTAGGGCTTCTCCACTGCCTTCACTGGACAGAACACATCTGAGGAGTTATGAATGAATGGATGACTTAATGAATGGATGAGATTATAGTTTGTTTCAAAGAATCAATAAATGTTAAATATAAGTAGAAACAAAAAATACAAATGACCTGTTATGGCAGGGATCCCATCAGGTGCAGTCTTTCTGTTCACGTTTCTGGTCAGCTCTTCAATGGATGAGAGCACATCAGCAGTCTTATCTATCAGTTCCCACTGGTGAGCTGTCCTTGTTGGTGGTAGAGTGTGTTCAGAAAAACTCCCTTTTAACAGGAAGAAACCTCCGGCAGAACCAGGCTTAGAGAGGTGCAGCCATCTGCCGTGAGCGGTTGGGTGAGATGTAAACAAATCCAAAACTGTCCACAGAGCTACAGGGGGCACACTGAGATCGCAACAGCAGCCATAGAGGGAAACAGATTAGGATGTTCTTCCCAGTACTGAAGTGGGTCGGCTTTTCTTATGTGTGCGTTTTTCTCTGAGAGGTAGGTCTCCACTTTAGTTTCTGTTGATGAGGCACTCACGGATACTTCTGGATAAGGGTCATTTGGAAGCAAGTGGTGGCTGACTTTGCGAAAACAGCTAGAAACAGATAAAGAAAACACAATTTAAAACAATAAAACAAGAGACATCACAAAGCGCAGCTCTTCAGTTAGCAAACTGGCAAGTAATGAAGTTCTAATAAATAATTGCAAAAACAAATCTAACTTTAGAACTAAATTACCCAAAACTATATTTAAAAGGTAGTAAAAAAAGAAATTGGCTTAATACTGGTGTCTTTGGATGAGGTAAGTTGCTATGTGAGGTAAAAACCACACGTGGCTGTAATTTGGTGGCCTGTATACAGTTCCAATCCAAGCATGTAGTTGGTTTAAATGGGTTTAATACTGGTGTCTTTTGATCACTTGACTGTATATAAACCTGTTGAACAAAAGGTGCATTTTAATTTCACTATACCTGCCCATCCTTGTAGCCGGTTTCTAGTAGCGTGGCACAGTTTCAAGATTAGTGTAGGGCTTCTCCACTGCCTTCACTGGACAGAACACATCTGAGGAGTTATGAATGAATGGATGACTTAATGAATGGATGAGATTATAGTTTGTTTCAAACAATATCAAATGTTACAATATAAAGTAAGAAACAAAATACAATTACCTGTTATGGCAGGGATCCCATCAGGTGCAGTTGCAGTCTTTCTGTTCATGTTTCTGGTCAGCTCTTCAATGGATGAGAGCAGTCTTATCTATCAGCTCCCACTGGTGAGCTGTCAGTGTTGCTGGTAGAGTGTGCTCAGTTGCAAAGACACTAAGATCACTTGGCAAGTCCATATCCCTCACAACCTTGCAGTCATTTTGTGTTAGTGAATTACACAATAAATGGGGTTGTGATAACTGTGATATGTATTCAGAACACCTGATTGGAGGCAGGCGTATGGCTGTGATATGTAAAGGTGATCAATCAATGTGTGATTTTCTGTGGTTGCAGCAGTAATAAGTTGTGCATATCCTCTTGACTGAAACAGTTCTTGGATGGGTTTTTTTCCTCTGCTCATAAGGTCCTCATTGAAGTCTCCACAAACAATAATTGGTTGGCAATTCATCATTTCCAATGAGTCCAAAAGACATTGCATTTGTGGTAAAAACCTCACGTGGCTGTAATTTGGTGGCCTGTATACAGTTGCTATCAAAGCTGTGACTGGCGATTCAACCTTGATAACAACAAATTCAAGATCAGTCACATTTTGCAGGTATTTTCGAGACTCTGCTGTAAGAACTGTTTTGTAGTACATTGCAACTCCACCGCCATTTACCTTTGCCATGTCTGTATGGTTTGTGTAAGAGACGTGTCTATTGCGTGTGGCCATGTTGTACTGTTCCAGCTGGAACCGGGGAGAAACTGATGATCCAGACAAGTGAGTTTCTGTTATGCATAAAACATCAGCAAGGCTGAGTTCATGGTGGCATCTCATGTCCTCCATGTGAGTTGGGAGACCTTGTGCATTGTGATGGATAATTGTCAACGTGGGGACTGTGGGAACAACTGATTTTAAGAATTGCAACAGTGGTCTTGCATTCTCAAATGATGCATATCTCATATTTTTGAGTGCATCTGTGATGGCAGGATCAGCATAGATTTTCCTTTCATCAAAGTCTGTGATGTACAGTCCTTTAAGTGAGGTTGTGCGGCTGAGTGCAACATAGGCCATTCCAGGTTCAAAACACGCTTCAAACATACTACTGCTGACTCCATTGTCATGCCTTGTACTTTGTGAGCTGTACATGCAAAGGCCAACTTCATTGGAAATTGCCTGCGAAGAACTCCTTTTTTACTTGTAGATTCTTCACATTTCTCAATATATACCAGGTTGTCTGAGGATCCTTGTATTTTTCTGCGAAACTTTTGCCCAGAATGTTGATTGTCCAGCGTAAGTCCAATGAGATTCACAGTTTTTGGTCCATCCTGTGTGGTTGTCACAATGTTCGTGATTGTTCCAAATGTCCCATTAACAAGCCCATCTTCAACATCCAAATTTCTAATAATCATAACACGCACTCCAGGTGCAGCTTGTATGTTATCAGGTAAATCTCTTTTGTTGCCTTTCATCATATCTGCCAGGAGGACCATCTCACCCGTTCGTGGGTCTTTTCTGTAGTCTTCGGCCTGAATATTTATGATATCAGAATGAAGAGCAGTTACAGTTGCTGAATTGTGTTTGTCGACCTCTTTGTTTGTAGCATAAATGTGTAATACATTAGATGGACAGTCTTTTATGTCATGGATAGCCTGTGTGAGCAAGGCTTTGTCATTGGCTTCAAGAGAATCTGTTTTTTCCTTCACTCTTATCCTGTTCAGAACTTCAGCAAAAGAATGATCATCTTTCTGTCGCATGATTTCTCTCAGGTTGACCATGTGGAAATAGTCTTTCCAGAGATCAAGGACATTGTCCTCATACACACAGAGTGGTTTGGCTTTTCCAAGGGGTGGCAGCTGGTAAAAGTCTCCTACTGCAAGGATAGACATCCCACCAAAAGGCTTCTTGTTTCCTTTGATCTGCTGAAGTCTCCAGTGGATGTAGGCAAAAAGGTCTTTAGAAACCATAGATATCTCATCAATGACCAGAATCTCTGCATTTGAAAGTGAAGCTCTCACTTCATCCAGTGCATTCCCCAGTCCCTGATACGGCGGTTTTAAAGATTTTGGCAGCTTTAGCAGAGAGTGCAGTGTTTTCCCAGATATGTTAAAAGCTGCAGTGCCAGTAAATGCAGTCAGCAGTACTGCAGGGTAAGACATGTCCGCTTGGTCACGGAATCTGGGGAGTTGGTGCAAAATCTTTGTTGCCTCCTCATATATGCACTTGATAACATGTGATTTTCCACAGCCAGCTCCTCCAGAGACAAAATAAAAGAACTGCTCAGGACAGTGACCCCACACAAGTTTGAAACACCACTCACGCACTGCGTAGAATATGGATGCTTGGGTTTCATTCAGACTTTGGTACATTTTTCTGACAAAGTCTGGGCTCAGCTTTGGTGCTATGATTGCTGGCATGGCTCCACTGCTGCTACCACTGACTTGGTAGTCTGGAACAATGTCCATTTCATTTTCGTCAGTGTCATGTCTGGATTGTCGTTGGGCCACACACTCTAAACGATCTACTTCAACCTCAGGTGCAAAGGTGTTCCATGCATTGATAAGTGGGCCTTGTTGTTCAATCTGTTCCAGTGCCCTTTCCATTGTTTTGCCATGGCTTTCATAACGCTTTTTGTTAAAGGTAACAATTGGCCGCACAGCAAAACCATGTTTTCCTCCACTTTTGTAGAACTGTTCGGATGTGGGGTATTTTGTGTTTTTAAGGTCATCATTTGATCGATGTGGAAAATAAAGTTTTAGTAGTCTGCTATAAAACTTCTCTGGTTGTTTCTTTTCTGAGAACCGAGGATATCTGATTATTGCAGGTTTCCCTCTTGTTCTCTTTTGAATATAACCCATGTTATTCAAAAGAGGGATGGCATTTTTTGACTCTGTTTGACGGCTGTAGAGAATCCTGTACTCTGAAGCAAATTCAGCCAAACACATTCTTTCAAACTCAGGTGTTCTGGGTCTGTTTGCATATTTTTCTGGCAATCCAGACATCCACACATTTTCATCATCTGGTGCCATGCTTTGCAACCTGCTCATCGGGAGACTCATTTTCAGGGCATCATCATCAGTCTGTATGAACACCACACTGCGTGAACACTTTTTTAGTGGCAGGCTGCATGTCCTTGCCACGGATTCTTGGGCACTGACTTCTCTGTGTTTAGCATATGCCTGCATTATCTGTTTCATTTCATCTCTTTCATTGACATTGGACTTTTTTACCTCCTGAATGACTCCATTAAGAAATTGTGTCGTCTCAAATTCGGGTTTAGAGACAAGACATCATGTACATCAGGCAGCTGTAGTCATCAATGACATATTGGATGTCCATGTTGGCATTCCAGGCCCTCAGCAGATCTGCATTGTATGCATTCACCCAGCAGTCATTAGGTTCACGCTTTAAGAGGATGACATGGCCATTGCTTAAATTGAAGACACAATCCAAGTATTGTTCATAAGTTAATTTGCATTTGTGAAGCAGCTCAGACAAGTCTTCAAACGAGGAATTTGGGTCACAGAGCAAATCTCTCAATGGCTGGAGTTTTTCTTTGGCCTCTTTCTGTTTTTTTGCGAGAGCCATTCGTCTGTTTTTTTGCTTTTGTTTTTCATTTGTGCCTTTCTCCTTACTTGTGCTATGCTGCTTATCATTGTGATCATCGTCATCATCTGGGCTTGGGAAAGTGATCATTGTTTGGTCTACGGGTAGTTTGGGGAACCCAAACCTACATGACACATTACCTTTTTTACAGGATCTGGAGTGATTTCTGCTGTGGACTTGAACCTCAGACACAATTTTGTGAAGTTCAGGATCGGCATTTTGGTCAGGCATCTTACATGTTATGTACTTGTCAATAAATTTGTACACGTGGTCTTCAAGGTCGCTTCCAAATTTAGGTGCATCTTTGACCCAAACCAGTAAATGGATATGAGGGCTACCTCTGGCCTGAAACTCCACTCGATAAAAGTAATCTTCTACTTCACCAATGGGCTGTGCTGGGGACAGGATCAGTGTTGTCATTAGTGCATCGACTCTTTTTTCAAACAATCACAGTCACAGGGTTGCTTCGGAGAATTTCACACTTTGTGTTCCAGTCAAGTTGTGAAAAATCCACTTGTTCACCTTGTTGAGTTTTTATGACCTCAACAACCTCAGGCCATCTCATTTCAGCAGCTGAAAATGTCAGGAAAAAAGTTGGCTTTCCTAACTGTCTGACCATAGCATGCAGATCTTTCAGTGCCTTTTCCCAATAGGCTGGAGTACCTCTCAGAGGTTTCATGAAGCGTGTTGCATCTTTGTTATTTATCAGTCTCTCCACTTCGTCTTTATTTTGAAGCATTCTGTTACAAATTCTACGTCCATCCTTGGTGATTGCCTTACCTTTGCGCAATTGGATGGACATGCTGTTTGTAGCCATGTGTGTTTCTGTTACAAACTGTGCAAAGAATAGGTAGCTTTGGTCAGTTGCAAACCGTGTATCTGCAGAGAACAGCCGTGTATTAAAATACATGCTTGGGGACAGTTTGACTTGTCTGGCTTCATCTAATGTGTTCTGTCCAGTTGGGAACTGCACAGGAAAGGCCATGGCTTCAAGTTTAGGAATAGAGAAGAAGCCAACAGGTCTATTTCCTTGGGCGGGTGGAATGCTAAATATTCCTTCACCATATGATAAAATGTCCTGTGCTATATCTGGTGGTTGCATACAGGTGTCTAGAACAAGACCAGGGCGAAGTTCTTCCTCTTCTTTCTCCGTATCTTGTAAGGGCTCTCCATTTGACTGTTCAGGCTCCAATAGTTCATTTACATCATGACATGGCTCAAGTATTCCAGCTGTTGTATCCTCAGTGGTTCTTCTTTCTGGTACAATTTGGTTGTCGAAGTTTCTGGGCAGTGCATCTTGAATATCTGCATCAGCAGTGTCATGTTCCGTCTCGATTATCTGATTATTTGTGGGATCAGCAAAAGTTGCGTCATCATCAATAGATACATCTTTGTATTCTGAATGCATCTCTTTTAGCTTTGATAAGCCTGCTAACACATTCTTCATGTTCACAGTGTAGAAGTGTTGGTATCCTTTGAATCTGATGTCTTTTCAGTTGTACCTGCAGGACCTGGGCTTCATTGCTAGGTCTGGGAAGACAGTTTACTGTGGTTTCCACGTCTGACGGTACACAAACAACAGCCCCATGTACGACTCTTTGCTGTCCTTTTGGTAATGCAATGATTTTGGCAAACGGGAGAATTTTAGCAATCAGTTGTCGTTCTAGTACATTTAATTGACTCAGTTCAATTGGAATGGGTGCTAGTGCTAAATTGTTTGCCACTGCGATGGAAGAGATCTTTCCTCATTGTAGGTGGCTGTCACAGTTGTAGCAAATCCACTCTTGCATTCTTTGTTTTGGAAAGGTACAATTAGCTGTACATTCACTATCACAAACATGGACAAATTTTCCTGTCAAGCAGGTGTCAACAATGTGACTATTTTTAACATACTTTGATCTTTTGCAGTGTTTTACTTGATTAGGAAACAGAGTTCTGTGGCACATTGTACAGACATGGGTGGGTCCTAACTTAATTGTTTCACGGAAAGCTAATGTGACTGCTTGCATCACACTATTCACTACAAGCTGGGGCTGTGCTTCAGACTGTGGACCCTGCTGGAATTGTGTTACTAGTCGTCTGTATTTCTTCTTTATTCTCTGTGCACACAACTGCAAAAGATGCAGTGGTAGCCATTTTGTGTCTCTGGTACTCTGCACAGCGCTGTATATGGTGCAGTCTGAATTGTGAGTCATTATGATACCTGGCATGAATTGATTTTTTTTGTTTGTGCCTGTAGTTTGGATCCGATGCATATTTTGTTCTTATGTATTTTTTCTGTCTGCTTTGAAAGTCAGCATCCGTGTTGTACCTTTGGACCAGATATTGCTTCTGTCTGCTTTGAAAGTCAGCATCCGTGTTGTACCTTTGGACCAGATATTGCTTCTGTCTGCTTTGAAAGTCAGCATCCGTGTTGTACCTTTGGACCAGATATTGCTTCTGTCTGCTTTGAAAGTCAGCATCCGTGTTGTACCTTTGGACCAGATATTGCTTCTGTCTGCTTTGAAAGTCAGCATCCGTGTTGTACCTTTGGACCAGATATTGCTTCTGTCTGTTTTGAAAGTCAGCATCCGTGTTGTATCTTCGGAACACATATTGTTTCTGTCTGGTTCGAAAGCTGGCATCTGTGGTATATCTTCTGATAATGTAGTCTCTCTTTTTTTGTTGAAAATGAGGATCATTTTGGTATCTCTTCACATTGCGGGCTTTTATCTTCTCTTGAATATGAGGATTTGCATAATAATCTTTGGCTGATAACAGTTTTTGTTTATGGCGATGACAGTTTTGAGCATATTGAGTTTTCACAGCCTGTAATTTTTTCATTCGAAATTCAGAAAAGCAGGCATATCGTTCCTTTTCGTGTCTTTTTTTGTTTATCTTCTTTGCCAAGTCTTCAGATGAAGATTTTTCTTTAGCTTTTACATGCTGCTTGTGACTTTTTTGAGCTTGACGAATAGCTTTCCCACGTCGTCGTTTATTTAATCTGCACACATTTCTTGCTTTTTGGGGGGGTTTATCTATGACTTTATCTCTTTCATTATTGAGTTCAAGATTTTCTTGTTGTTCTGTTTGGATGTTGCTTGTTGGATCAACAGATGTTTCAAGTTGATGTTCACAAATTTGATTTGAAGCCATTTTGTCTTCTTGTGGGTTTAAAGCACTTTCTAACATTGTCATGTAGGTTTGGGCTGATTCTGGTTGAAGCACTTCCACCGTGGGATTTGTGATTTGTGGTTCATCATTTTGTGGCGATGTACCTGTTGCTCCTGGTGTTGCTTGAGTTGACTGTGCAGGCTGTTCGTTGTGAGTGCTGAGTCTTTTGAAAGAAACAGGCACAAACTCATATCTTGCATACCTGCCTTGATTTTGAAAAAGGTTATGCAGGTGGGTGATCAGGTCATTCACATGAGTGAAAGTGAGCATGACTGCTGTTCCATTTGGCTGGGGTAAACCTGCTGCACTTCTTGAATGTGAATCAAATAATCCATACCTCCCAGATTTGTCACGGAAAACTGCAATGCACTGAGGCGAGACCATGAGCAAAGCATAGCTCACATCTGTTGACAGACATACAAGGCGACTAGCAAGAGGCAACCACCAATCTTTTCTTTGATAAGTTTTGTCTGCTGCTTTCAGGTATCCATACCTTATGTTGTCCATTTTCACACTGTAGACGTTTATGTCAGCATGAACTTCTTTGGGCAGGTCCTCCATGGTCAGATGATTTTGTGTATAACGCCTCTCCTGCTGAAGATTTGTTTTAATCCAACACTAGAGTGCATCTCCCTGTTCAAGCACCTTATCAAGTTGGGCTGTGTTGAACTGGTGTTCCTCATTAAGGTAGGCCAGGAATGTGAGGGCATTACATGTGCACTGATGATTTCGAGAGAATTCTGTGTACCTTTCATCACTTTGACAATGAGTTGCACTGACACACCAGAAGTGCTGAACTGCGTTGCTCTGTAGCTCCTCTGTCAGTAGTTCTTCATTTCTGTTGTGGAAAGGCTGATCAAGGAATGGTAAAGGTGACACATGTTATTGTTTAGTATTTCATGACCTTTTACAAAGGTCATACCTGTACCTATTTTAGGTTGCTGCGGGCCTTCAAACATCAACTAAATTGCAGCCTAAATACAAATATATGAAAGGAAATCCTGTTTACGTATTATTCGTAAGAGGATCTCAGATGCTCTTAAATTAGATGTAATTCATTCACTGATTTCAGATTAAACCAGATGGTTCTGTACATGTGCCATAAAAACACGTTTCATAGTTGTGTTACGTTTTGTAAAGAAATGACACAAAATTCAGTTACAGGTTAAATGTGATTGAAACAGAATACACTGACATGCATCTTGAGAAAAGATGAGTGTCACAAAATCATGTTTGTATTTATTTGCACTGCTTTTAAGATAAGATAAGATAAGATAAGATAACCTTTATTAGTCCCACACGTGGGAAATTTGTTTTGTCACAGCAGGAAGTGGACAGTGCAAAAGTTATGAAGCAAAAATTAGAATAAAATAAAATAAGAATAAATACAGTACACAACTGTACAGAATAGAATAAAATAAAATACTATATACAGTAGAATAAAATAGAATAAAATATACAATAAGATAAAAATAGAATACAAATGCTATATACAACTGAGTAAAAATACAACGATGCCAGAAAAGATTATTGCACATTAGTCTTATTGCACATGTGTGGATGTGTGTGTTTGATCAGCTGCAAAAGTCTTTATTGTGGAGTCTGACAGCAGTGGGGAGGAAAGACCTGCGAAATCTCTCCGTCCCACACCGTGGGTGCCGCAGTCTCCCACTGAAGGAGCTGCTCAGTGCTGTCACAGTCTCATGCATGGGGTGGGAGATGTTGTCCAACAGGGATGACAGCTTAGCCGCCATTCTCCTGTCACTCACCACCTCCACTGGGTCTAGGATGCCCTCTGGACCCAGTGGAGGTGGTTTTCACTGTGGATGTCAATTTATCTGAAGCTTTAAGTATAAAATGGTATAAAAGTTTTTTCAGAACAATAGATATAGAAATAGCTAAACAGACAGACAGAAATAGCTGTTGAGATGTCTGCATTTTAGGAGTCTGATGAAAGAAATTGACAAATGTACATGTTTAGTCTAACATTTTAGTATATTTAGTACGAGTTAGCAAGCACACTTAAGGTGAAAGACTAAATATCAACCCCGGTGATTATACATAGGGTTAGGCTTACCTTTTTAGGTGGAGAATTTGATGCTGTGTGGAAATCATCGGTTGCCCAGACTCGTTTTGCTGGTGGACGAGTTTCTTAACTCTGATAATACAGTTAATCAAAATTAGAAAACCTACTAACAGATTTGAAATAGAGTGTAACACTGGATACTTTAAAGAAAACATGAAACAGTAGCGGTTACTAAACTTACAAAGCGATAAAAAAAAAATTCCAGCTGTTTGCATAACTACTAAGAAATTTGAAAGGGAGTGTAACTTTAAAAACTTTAAACAAAACTAACAGAAGCGAGACAACAAAATTCTTACTGTTTACATAAGGCAAACATGTAACCATATGTCTTTAACATTTAATGGTAATGTAACTGTCCACTATAAATCCTTAATGGAGGAATACCGTTTTAAATTTACCTTGCTGCCTGGAGGACATAAGGAGGTGGGTCTATTCTGCGTTTCCAAGGACAAGCTGGCTGGTGCTGTCTGCTAACCCAGGCAAAAAAAGAATATAATGTTAAGACATTAAGTGACCTGACACTTTAATTTCACTTTACAATGCAATGCATGGCATGAACTGTTATGCCAGTTGGGTAACATTACAAGATAGAAATGGTCAACTGTATGGGTAAGTGTTATAAAAAATATATTATATGTGCTCACTACCATATCAGAATTACCTGTTCAGAGCTATAAAAAAAAACCCCAAAAAACCCCTTTTGTCATATTTTCCTTTGTTTTGGATAGAAATTAGACAAAATTGAGTTAGCAAACATGCTTTAAGTGAAAGACTACATATCAACTGTGGTTATAGACACCAAAGATCAGATATATACAGACTGGTTATACACATGGGTGGTAGGGCTGCTCAATGAATCTACTTTTAATCAAAATTACGATCTGGGTTTTCAACGATCATTAAAAAGGAGTCGAGAGAATGAGTCGATTATTAGCACCTCCCTCGTGCTTTTCTCTCGCGCTGCTCCATGTGGCAAATCGAGCGCACCTCTCTGCGTTTCGAACACGCGTCACAACAATTAAGAGGAGCTAACAGAGGGAAGCTCGGAAAGCTAAGCAGAAGTTATTTGGAGAGGACAGTGACTGGCGTTGGTTGAAAAGAGGTAAAAAAAAACCAAAAAAAAAAAACCAAATTATTTTATGACAATCTTTAAAGCCATTATTCAATACATTGTTATTATTAAATAAATATTGTCAAATAATGGAGATCTAGATTTCAGTGAAAATAATCGTGATTATCATTTTTGCCATAATCGAGCAGCCCTATGGGTGGGCATACCTTGTAACTTCTTAATAGAGGAATATTTTTTGATATTTACCTTGGTACCTGGGGAACATAAGGAGGTGGGTCTATCCTGTGTTTCCAAAGATAACCCGGCTGGTGCCGTCTGCTAACCCAGGAAAAAGGGTATAGAAGACATTAAGTGACCTGACACATTCATTTCATTTAAATGTTCTGTATACCATGCACTGTTATGCCAGTTGTGTGACATTATAACAAAAAATCCTAAACTGCATGGGTAAGTGTTCTTAACTGTCTCAAACGTGTTTTGAAAACTGTTCAACTGTCTGTGATCACTACCATATCCTCATTACCTGGTCAGATGGAAAACTACTGACTGCCTCATCTTGGTTGTGGCCAGTGAGCATTGGGACAGCAGGATCGACCAGGTCAAGTGGTTTCCAGCGCTTCTTTTGTGCCTGGGATCTTTTATTTTTCTCGGCATCTGGTAGAATATCAACATAAAAACAGAATATTAATTATTGGCATTTCAAGCAATTTGTTATTTTAACCGTCTGATACATTGACAGACAAGATGACTACAAGAACAAAAAAAATCTCTCTTTTCTTTAAATAGACATATTGATAGTGTCACTACCCGGTCTTAAGGCTTTGTTAAGTAAAGTTCCATAACAGTTTGTATATTGTAATTGAGAAAGTGATTACCTTGAAAGTTGGGAGGCAGATTTGTTGACCACGACAGTTACTTCGTTTTGGTGTACAGTAATTGGGAAAGTAATTACCTTGCAAAGCTGGGAGGCAGTGTTGTTGCTGAGACGCTGGGCGAATGCCAGCAGCAAGCAAACCCAGATGTTCATGTCACACAGTGGAAAATTGTGTTTTTATATTTTGTTTTGAATCAGACTGTGTATTGCTACATAGTGATTTTATTTGCATGTTTTATTGTTATAGTGCTATTGCATGATTGTTTATTGATGTTCTTATTGCATGATTTTATCCCCATATTTATACTGTGTTTTGTGTCGCTGTATAGTATTCTTTTTTTATTCCACTGTGGATTGGACAGATAATTGCGTGCACCTGTGAGGTGGGGGCGTGCCCCCGAGGTGACCTATTGGCCGCCAAACGGACTTAAGGGAGATGGTGAGCGCAAAGACGGGAGAGAGACACAGGAACAGCGAAGAACAGGAAACCGAACGTGTGGTGCAGACGAGCACATGTATAGAAGGACTGGCCTGCCTGTGAGGCGTCGCGAGACTTCCGGCGATCCAGTTCCGACGGACAGAATAGTAACAGCGGGAGGCGATGTGTGAAATCCACAGAAGGCAGAGGGGACGCCTCTGCCTGTATCAGGGCCGGGCTATGAGGGAAGCCGTGTGCGGACGCGGAGAGCGGCTGGACCGCACGGCCATGCGCTGCCAGGTGGGGATAGGAGCCTCCTCCCTGGCCTTCTGCTGGCGAGATTTCCCCATCCCGGAAGAGGGGCCCCCTTCTGTCTCTTTCAGCTAAGGAACATTTGCCCGAGTGTGTGTGGTTGGACACTGGGAATAGAGGACTCTGGGGGGGGGGACGTTTTATCCTATAAAAAGGACATCCATTTAGCTTTGATTTTTTTAATTGTATTTTAATCTCTGCCGGCAGGACTTTTAGCGGGTTGTGAACATTTATTTTTATTGTATAGTGGGGATTTTAACTCCTACTTGTGATTCTGGCTGTTCTTCTTCTAAAAAATAAATGGTGTGTTTAAAGCCGGCCCAGTGTCCGTACTCCGAGCGCTGATTCACTCTCTCCCCTTATGCTTGTATGTATATAGACGTGGTGGCGAAGATTTAGGTCACCAGTTTAGCGGCTACATTCACAGTCCTACTTAACACCTTAAACTTTTCAAACAATCTTACAAGAACATTTGGCAAAGTGATTGGCTTGCAAACTTGGGAGACAGTCTTGTTGCCCACAACAGTTTTGTTATAGAGTAATTGGAAAATTGGGTACCTTGCAAGGCTGACAGGCAGTCTCGTTGCTGGGAGGCGGTCTTGTTGCTGGGGCTCTGGCAGAATGCCAGCAGCAAGCAGACCCAGATGTTCACAGTCCTACTTAACACCTTAAACTTTGCAAACAAATCTCACAGAACAATTAGCAAACTGATTGGCTTGTAACACTGAAATGTAGCCTTGTACTGTCTGGTTTAAATTTCCTACTGAGAGAGGAACTTTACTGTTTGGAAGGGAGTAAAAACACTGTACCATCTAATCTTAAAAGTTTTAATTACAAACAACAGCTCTGGAATAAAATGACATCCTAAACACACCTATTTTTTTCTAAATATCAGCTGAACACATACATAGAAAATATAAGGGGGGGCACTTACCTTGGCTGAATCAAGAGTTGAGGTATTAAAGGCTGCTGTAGTTAACGCCTTATAAAGACAGACAAAGAGAAGTGTGAAACGCGACTACAACGCAGCTATTGTTTCATACGCGGTGAGAGTCGCATCTTAAAAGTTTTAATTACAAACGATACCACTGGAATAAAATCACAGTCATTTTGTAGATATCAGCGTCAAGACACAAAAGCACTTTTAAAGGTCAATGTCAAAACCGGAGGAGGGACGGAAACGCTTGCCTTTAGCATCATGCCGAACGTGCCGAAACAAAGAAATCAATAAAGAAACACAAAAAAAATCACTTTCAAAGCTAAATTTCAAACCAGAGACAGAGATACGCTTACCTTGTCATAGTAAATCACTTTCAAAATCAATTTCAAACCGGGAGACGCTTAATATCCGCTAACTAGCCAACAACAAAATACCACGAGACAAAGAGAGGTGTGAAACCCGACTACAGTGAAGCTATTTTTTGAGAGTCGCATCTTAAAAGTTTCAATTACAAACGATACCACTGGAATAAAATCGCAGTCATTTTGTAGATATCAGCGTCAAGACACAGAAAAGGACTTTTAAAGGTCAATTTCAAAACCGGAGGAGGGACGGAAACGCTTGACTTAGCTGACTATCCGCTAACTGGCTTTAGCATCGTGCCGAACGTGCCGAAACAAAGAAATCGATAAAGAAACACATAAAAAATCACTTTCAAAGCTAATTTCAAACCAGAGACAGAGAGATACACTTACCTTGTAAAAGCTTACGATGTGTCTTAGTAAACACTTCAGAAAATCACTCTAAGTTCAAGTCCAAAGCGGAGGAGGGGGAAAGACGCGTTACCGGTTAAACGATAGCCACGTTGTCTTAGAAAATCACGTCTACGGTCATTTCAAAGCGGAGGAGGGGCGAAGAACGCGCGCCGTTGATAGTGTCGTCATTGCGTAGTGTCGTCATACGCTAGCGGTGCTAGCGGCGCTAGCTAGCTAGCCGGCTATCAGCAACACGTAAGAGAACTGTCGCTAATATGGGATGTCTTGATAAAATGAGCAGATATTTGAAGTTTACACACCTACATTCTCGCCTGAAAATATCTTAAAAGTGTATTTTGTGACCTAGAAACACTAATAAAAGACATATAAAACGAAGTGGTGGCCGCCATTGTTTCAGTGGTAGAGGCGTGCTATGAATTGTGGATATGGAGTTTTCAACCAAGCATACACCTTTTAGGCTGTAGTCAAAGGAGTTTGCAAGAAAAAGGCTGTACTACTCCCGGTATACCAGTAGAGGAGCCAACACACCACAATGAAGTCTGTTTCTATGGGGCCAAAAGTAGAATCTTTCTCAGGAGCCTAGAAATTGGCCCAAATTTGCACTAAAATCAAAATATTTAAAAACTATAAAAGTCATAAACACCAAAGTCATACCATACTAGTCCAGCTCCAGCCGCACAAAATGATGTGACATATGTAACCCTATGTCAAAACTGTGCGGCAGAGAAGCGCGGGAAATTTTCAGTAAAATATTAATATTTAAAAAACTATAAAGTCATAAACACCAAACGTCATAGCACACCATTCCAGATCCAGCCGCACAAAATGAGGTACATATATGAAGCTTGTCTCAAAACTGCGGGGCGAGTTTCGCTGCAAAATTTCAGGCGGAAACTGAAGAATAATAATATAATAATAACTAGAAAAGTTTGCATTTCCTGCGAAAATGCTGTGTGGATGCCTTAATGCTGAAGCTGTCTGCTGAAAGCTGAAAAAGATGAAAAGTTGCAAAAAGTTGTATGGTGGTGAAAAAAAAGATTTGCACTGAGCAGGATTCGAACCTGGCCTTCTGGACTCAAGGTAGCTACTCATCTCACTGAGCTAAACTCATTCTCTCAAAAAAGAGGAGGAGAGACTGACAATTCTGCTAAAATGAGCAGAAGCTGCTCATTTTTTGTGCTGAGAAAAGGCGAAAAGGCTGAAATTTTGCAGAAAAGAGATAAATCAGCAGAATTTCTGCAGAAAAGAGGTAGAACAAAGAACAAAAGAGAAAACTGAAACAGGTTTTGCCATGACCGGGATTTGAACCTGGCCCTTCTGGTCTCAAGGCAGCTGCTCATCTCACTGAACCAAACTCATTCTCACAAAAACAAGAGATGGAGAAAGGGGCAATTTTGCTAAATGAGCAGAAGCTGCTGAGAATTGTGCTGAGAAGAGGCGAAAAGGCTGAAAATTTTGCAGAAAAGAGATAAATCAGCAGAATTTCTGCAGAAAAGAGGTAGAACAAAAGAACAAAAGAGAAAACTGAAAACAGGTTTGCCATGACCGGGATTTGAACCTGGCCCTTCTGGTTTCAAGGCAGCTGCTCATCTCACTGAACCAAACTCATTCTCGCAAAAACAAGAGATGGAGAAGGGGCAATTTTGCTAAATGAGCAGAAGCTGCTGAGAATTGTGCTGAGAAGAAGTGAAAAGGCTGAAAATTTTGCAGAAAAGAGGTGAATCAGCAGAATTTCTGCAGAAAAGAGGTAAAGAAGCAATAAGTTGCGCTGAAAAGAGATGAATCAGCAGAATTTCTGCTCAAAAGAGTTTTTTTCTGAAACAGCTGAGATTTGTGCTGATAAGAGGTGAAAAGGCTGAAAATTTTGCAGAAGAGGTGAATAAGCAGAATTTGGGCTGAAAAGAGGTGAAAATTCTGAAATTTCTGCTGAAAAGAGTTCAATCAGCAGAATTTCTGCTGAAAAGAGTTCTGCGAACTCTTTTCAGAATTCTGCTGAAAAGAGTTTTTTTTGCTGAAACAGCTGGGATTTGTGCTGAAAAGTGGTGAAAAACTGAAAATTTGATGAAAAGGGGTGGAAAAGCTGAAATTTGTGTTGAAAAGAGTTAAAAAGTTTAACTGTTAACTGAAAGAAATGTTGCCATAAGCGGGATTTGAACCCGGGCCTCCCAGTCTGAGAACGGCTGCTCATCTCACTGAGCTAAACACGGCTCAACCGGGCAAGGAAAACTAGTGACCCACTGATAATGTGCAAAATGTGCAAAAAATATTGCAAAAAAAATTCAATATCTCAAAAGTATAGAAGTTATGAGCACCAAAGTCATTGCAAACATTAGCAGAAAGAGCAGAATTTTTTAAAGTTTGAACTGAGAAAATCGGCTGAAACTGAGGGAGTAGTTAAGCGGCAAAAACGTACGGAAGCAACCAGAATAATAAAGAACTAGAAAAATTTGCATTTCCTGCGAAAATGCTGTGTGGATGCCTTAACGCTGAAGCTGTCTGCTGAAAAGCTGAAAAAGATGAAAAGTTGCAAAAGTTGTATGGTGGCGAAAAAAAAAAAAATGCCTGAGCTGGATTCGAACCTGGCCTTCCAGATCTCAGGCAGCCACTCATCTCACTGAGCTAACTCACTCTGACCAAGAAGCGGTGGAGAGAGGACAACTCTGCTGAAATGAGCAGAAGCTGCTGAGAATTGTGCTGATAAGCGGAGAAAAGGCTGAAAATTTTGCAGAAGAGGTGAATAAGCAGAATTTGGGCTGAAAAGAGGTAAAGAAGCAGAAGTTGCACTGAAAAGAGATGAATCAGCAGAATTTCTGCTCAAACAGTTTTTCCTGAAACAGCTGAGACTTGTGCTAATAAGAGGTGAAAAGGCTGAAAATTTTGCAGAGAGGTGAATAAGCAGAATTTGGGCTGAAAAGAGGTGAAATTCTGCTCAAAAGAGTTCAATCAGCAGAACTCTTTTCAGAATTCTGCTGAAAAGATGAGGGAGTAGTTAAGCGGCAAAAACGTACGGAAGCAACTTGAGAATAATAAAGAATAAAGAGAAACAGGAAAACATTGTGTGGAAGCCTTTAGGGCATCCACACAATAAAGAATAAAGAGAAACAGGAAAACAATTGTGTGGAAGCCTTTAGGGCATCCACACAATAAAGAATAAAGAGAAACAGGAAACAATTGTGTGGAAGCCCTTTAGGGATCCACACAATAATAAGAATAGAGAAACAGGAACTCAAAGTGTGGAAGCCTTAGGGCATCCACACAACTAGAAAGCGAAAATTCAGAAGAAATTTAAGTGTGCCTATGCCGCTGCTAATCAGTGTAGTTTGCCATTCATACGGCTACAGAGAGCAAACTCAGAAGAGCAGCCATTCTCCAGCATGAACTATGGTAAAAACAAACACCGCTCATGCTTCACAGATGACAGCTACAGTTTTGTGTAAAGATGAAGTTACTTCGTACAGCGCCGATTTGCAGACGCTGTGCACCAGGTTCATGAGCAGAAGTCCCATTGTGCCACGGTAGACCTGACATGTTTGCATGAACACGCTTTGAAGCATTACAGGGAGTGCAGAATTATTAGGCAAGTTGTATTTTTGAGGAATAATTTATTATTGAACAACAACCATGTTCTCAATGAACCCAAAAAACTCATTAATATCAAAGCTGAATGTTTTTGGAAGTAGTTTTTAGTTTGTCTTTAGTTTAGCTATTTTAGGGGGATATCTGTGTGTGCAGGTGACTATTACTGTGCATAATTATTAGGCAACTTAACAAAACAAATATATACCTTTCAATGATTTATTTTTACCAGTGAAACCAATATAAATTCCACATTCACAATATACATTTCTGACATTCAAAACAAAACAAAAACAAATCAGCGACCATATAGCCACCTTTCTTTGCAAGGACACTCAAAAGCCTGCCATCCATGGATTCTGTCAGTGTTTTGATCTGTTCACCATCAACATTGCGTGCAGCAGCAACCACAGCCTCCCAGACACTGTTCAGAGAGGTGTACTGTTTTCCCTCCTTGTAAATCTCACATTTGATGATGGACCACAGGTTCTCAATGGGGTTCAGATCAGGTGAACAGGAGGTCATGTCATTAGTTTTTCTTCTTTTATACCTTTCTTTCCAGCCACGCTGTGGATACTTGACGCGTGTGATGGAGCATTGTCCTGCATGAAAATCATGTTTTTCTTGAAGGATGCAGACTTCTTCCTGTACCACTGCTTGAAGAAGGTGTCTTCCAGAAACTGGCAGTAGGACTGGGAGTTGAGCTTGACTCATCCTCACCCGAAAAGGCCCACAAGCTCATCTTTGATGATACCAGCCCAAACCAGTACTCCACCTCCACCTTGCTGGCGTCTGAGTGGGACTGGAGCTCTCTGCCCTTTACCAATCCAGCCACGGGCCCATCCATCTGGCCCATCAGACTCACTCATTTCATCAGTCCATAAACCTTAGAAAAATCAGTCTTGAGATATTTCTTGGCCCAGTCTTGACGTTTCAGCTTGTGTGTCTTGTTCAGTGGTGGTGGTCTTTCAGCCTTTCTTACCTTGGCCATGTCTCTGAGTATTGCACACCTTGTGCTTTTGGGCACTCCAGTGATGTTGCAGCTCTGAAATATGGCCAAACTGGTGGCAAGTGGCATCTGGCAGCTGCACGCTTGACTTTTCTCAGTTCATGGGCAGTTATTTTGCGCCTCGGTTTTTCCACACGCTTCTTGCCACCCTGTTGACTATTTTGAATGAAACGCTTGATTGTTCGATGATCACGCTTCAGAAGCTTTGCATTTAAGACTGCTGCATCCCTCTGCAAGATATCTCACTATTTTTGACTTTTCTGAGCCTGTCAAGTCCTTCTTTTGACCATTTTGCCAAGGAAAGGAAGTTGCCTAATAATTATGCACACCTGATATAGGGTGTTGATGTCATTAGACCACACCCTTCTCGTTACAGAGATGCACATCACCTAATATACTTAATTGGTAGTAGGCTTCGAGCCTATACAGCTTGGAGTAAGACAACATGCATGAAGAGGATGATGTGGACAAATACTCATTTGCCTAATAATTCTGCACTCCCTTTAAGACAAGGCACGGCCTCTCCCATGCTCCAAGAATGCCAGAGTGCTCTGGAATGCACACAAAGCCTTTTTACAGCCTACTGAAGATCACCATCCTATCACTACACAATCGATTAACACCTCTACCATCTACTACTGATTATAAACTCTAAGCTATATGGGTAGATATTTCTAAGCATAAATGACAATCACATACAATCCAACAGCGCTTTCCTCAAGGAAAAACGCACCGTTTGAAACGCTCTCGAAAACACATACATTTCAAACGCAGCGGTCCTGTCACAGTGTGGACAACGAAACGCAGACTTTCTAAAACTATGATGTATTTTAGTCATGTGATGCAGTCATGTGACCAAATAACAAGATAGTGGAGTTCATTATACAGCGGTTGTTTTGATTGCTCTCATTTTGACAGCCCTAAAAAGATGATATCAGTCTGTACATGCTGCAGACGCTTTTCTTCAATTCTTTAATTCTCACTCGCTTTTGTGCATGCGCAAGGACTGGAACGTAAGCGTTTTCATCCGTTTCAATGTGGACGCACAACTCTGTGAAACGACTGAAACGCTAGTTCACATGAAAACGCCATTTTCAATCTATCGGGCTAGTGTGGACATAGCCTTAGATTCTCTATTTGCCTAACACCTACCTGCATGTCTCTGGACTGTGGGAGGAGGCCCACAAGAACACGGGGGAACATGCAAAATCCACACAGAACAACCTCGGCCATGATTCAATTTCAATTCATTTTATTTATATAGCGCCAAATCACAACAACACTCACCTCAAGGCGCTTTATATTGTACAGTAGATCGTACAGATAGATACAGATACAGAGATACAGAGAAAAACCCAACATCATATGACGCCCTATGACCAAGCACTTTGGCGACAGTGGGAAGGAAAAACTCCCTTTTAACAGGAAGAAACCTCCAGCAGAACCAGGCTCAGGGAGGGGCAGGGCCATCTGCTGCGACCGGTTGGGGTGGGAGAAGGAAGACAGGACATGCTGTGGAAGAGAGACAGAGATTAATAACAGATATGATTCAGTGCAGAGAGGTCTATTAACACATAGTGAGTGAGAAAGGTGACTGGAAAGGAAAAACTCAATGCATCATGGGAATCCCCCGGCAGCCTGCTCCTATTGCAGTGTTGGTACAGGGCATTGAAGATGATAACTTAAACTTAGTTACAGCACTTTCAGAAAGACATCTACTGTGATAAAGTCTACTCTCCACTGCTGTGTAATCAATTATTGTAAATGTAAATGTTATCAGGAAATGATCAGACAGCAGAGGGTTTTCAGGAAACACTGTTAAATATTCAGTTTCTATGCCATATGTTAAAACAAGATCTAGATGTGATTAAAGTGGTGGGTGGGTTCTTTTACAGTTTGAGAGAAGCCAATTGAGTCTAATAACAGATTAAATGCCATGTTGAGGCTGTCATTTTTAGCATCTACATGGATGTTAAAATCACGTCTTGATGCATTCTCAATCATCCAGGAAAAAATCTCCAAAAGTTGAATCTGTTCATCTGGACGTAGCGTTTTGTGGGAGAAACGTTTCAACGTTTCATCACTCATCCAAGTGACTTGGATGAGTGATGAAACGTTTCATCACTCATCCAAGTGACTTGGATGAGTGACGAAACGTTTCTCCCACAAAACGCTACGTCCAGATGAACAGATTCAACTTTTGGAGATGTTAAAATCACCCACAATAATTATTTATCTGAGCTGAGCACTAAATCAGATAAAAAGTCTGAGAAATCAGACAGAAAACTCTGTGTAAGGCCCAGGTGGATGATAGATGATAACAAGTAAGACTGGTTTCTGAGTTTTACAGCTGGGGTGGACGAGGCTAAGCATCAGGCTTTCAAATGAATTAAAAGTCTGTCTTGGTCTTTGGTTGAATAATAGGCTTGTGTGAAAAATTGCTGCCACACCGCCCCCTCGGCCTGTGCTTCGAGGTTTCTGGTAGTTAGAATGACTCGGGGGTGTTGATTCATTTAAACTAACATAATCATCCTGCTGCAACCAGGTTTCTGTAAGGCAGAGTAAATCGATTTGTTGATCAATTATTATTGTATAACAAGACTTGGAAGAGAGACTAATATTTAATACATCACTTTTTTACTCTTTGGTTCAGATGTGGACTGTATTGTTCTTTCTTTGTGATTTTTGTTTAAGTTGTTTATTGCTGGTTTTTGGTTTGTTTTTTGTCTGTTTGGGAGCTGACACAGTCTCAATGGAGATGGGGGGGGTAGCAGGAGGAGAGAAGCTGCAGAGAGGCGTGTAAGACTGCAACTCTGCAGTCTTGGTCCATGACCTTCTTTCAGTGAGGCAACAGTGCTAGTCACTGCGTCACCATCAAACTAATTGAGACAGAGCTTTCATGTGTCACAGTGATTAATGTCAGACTGTCAAATATGCTCAATGCAGGATGAAAAGCAGGAAAATGTAAAAAGTGTAAAAACTCAAAGTGAACACAGAGGAGACTGTTACTAAAACTAATAATACACATGACTATAAACATGGCCACAGCTGAGACTGGGTTTATATAAGAATGATCACCACAGGAGTAAGAACTACACAAAAATGTAAACATGAAACCCTCAACCTGAATGTGAGTTAAGATATCGAGCTGCAGTTCCCACTGTGGGGGGATGGTCAGGGCGGTCGGAGACAGGAGGAGATTGTTTGAGTGATTGTTTGGTTTTGATTGGACTACGGATTGGATCACAGACTTTGGAGTTGGCTATAAACTGGTGTGCGACTGACTGAGTGCCACAGGTAGAGGATGATGAGGACATGGATTTAGGAGATTGACACCGTTCATAGTGGGAGAGGGCGAGGAGAGGGAGAAGAGGAAGAGAGGATGGAAGTATGGTAGGATTAGGGCAGCAATGAAGTTTGGAAGGGAATAGTTTGGATGACGGGAGTGTAATTCAGAAAAGGATTGTCAGGAAGAGTTTAAAATAATATTGAATTTAGGCCGGAGGATGAAGGGGTGCAACTAAGCCCAATAATTTTGTCAAGAGCTGAAAAAGAAGTTTGGAGAGGTAACATTAGCTAAAGTATTTAAAGATGGAAATTTGTTGTTAACTGTTAAGATGGAAGAACAGAAAAATAAAGTGTTAAATACTGAGAGTATCTGCAAAAAGACAGTGAGAGAGAGAAAGGTATTGGGGAGTTTAAAGTGGTGTAATCACAGGCATTCCAATAGAGGAAGATTTAATTCAATTCAGTTCAATTCAATTTTATTTATATAGCGCCAAATCACAACAACAGTCACCTCAAGGCACTTTATATTGTACAGTAGATCGTACAATAATAGATACAGAGAAAAACCCAACAATCATATGACCCCCTATGAGCAAGCACTTTGGCGACAGTGGGAAGGAAAAACTCCCTTTTAACAGGAAGAAACCTCCGGCAGAACCAGGCTCAGGGAGGGGGGGCAATCTGCTGTGATTGGTTGGGGTGAGAGAAGGAAGACAGGATAAAGACATGCTGTGGAAGAGAGACAGCGATTAATAACAGATATGATTCGATGCAGAGAGGTCTATTAACACATAGTGAGTGAGAAAGGTGACTGGAAAGGAAAAACTCAATGCATCATGGGAATCCCGGCAGCCTACGTCTATTGCAGCATAACTAAGGGAGGATTCAGGGTCACCTGGTCCAGCCCTAACTATATGCTTTAGCAAAAAGGAAAGTTTGAAGCCTAATCTTAAAGTAGAGATAGTGTCTGTCTCCTGAATCCAAACTGGAAGCTGGTTCCACAGAAGAGGGGCCTGAAAACTGAAGGCTCTGCCTCCCATTCTACTTTTAAATACTCTAGGAACAACAAGTAGGCCTGCAGTGTGAGAGCAAAGTGCTCTAATAGGGTGATATGGTACTACAAGGTCATTAAGATAAGATGGGGCCTGATTATTTAAGACCTTGTATACATTTATAACACCTGAGAGGAGGGGGAATATACGGCCTTACTGGAAAACTCATGCACCCTATCTTAATTCTCCCAGGAAGTACTGGTCCTTGGAATTCCAGCATTACAGTCACACTGTCAACTCTTTCCCCATTGACCATTCTCATCAGTCTTTTGATACTGCTGACCTCACTGCCAGAAATACAGGGTCTAATTTTTTCTAGACAAAAAACAAACTAAAAACCAGAAACAAACAACTTAAACATAAAAATCAACAGTTTACACCCACCACACATGGGTGTGTGTGGTGGGGGGAGTGGGGGAGTTGGTAGTGAGTTCAAGAGTCTGATGGCTTGTTGGAAAAAGCTATCTCACAGTCTGGAGGATCAGGCCCCGATGCTGCGATAGCCAGATGGGAGGAGGGAGAAAAGTCCATGTGAGGGGTGTGAGTGGTCAAGCATGATGCAGGAGGCCTTACTGATGCAGCGTTTGTGAAAGATGTCCTGTAGCAGAGGGAGAGATGTTCTGCTGATCTTGGCAGCTGCTTTGACGATCCGATGTAGCTGGCTGAGGTTGCTGACTTTGCAGCTTCCAAACCACACGGGGATGCAGCTGGTCAGAACGCTCTCTATGGTGCCCCTGTAGAACATGGTGGGAGGAGGAGGTTGGCCCACTTCAGGCGTCTCAGGAAGTGGAGATCCTGCTGGGCCTTTTTGGTGATGGAGGTGGTGTTGGTGGTCCAGGTGAGGTCATCTGAGATGTGAACTCCCAGGAACTTGGTGCTGTTAACGGTCTCTACCATAGAACCGCGGATGGTGAGTGGTGTGTGGGTGGATCGAGTCTTCCTGAAGGAGACAATCATCTCCTTGGTTTTGTCCACATTCAGTGACAGGTTTTTTTCACTGCACCAGATCGCCAGCTGCTGAACCTCATCTCTGTACGCTGACGTTGCTGCTGATGAGTCCAACTACGGTTGTGTCGTCAGCGAACTTGATGATGTTGGAGCTGTGTAGGGCAGTGCAGTCGTGTGTCAGGTGAGTGAACAACAGAGGGCTGAGAACACAGCCCTGAGGAGCTCCTGTGCTCAGCCTGATGGTGCTGGAGATGTTTTCGCCGATTCAGATACCACCATGATACTCCCTGATGCTTTAGTAGATTTCACACTACTGAACAAAAAGAACAAGGACAGGGGTTTTATCTTAAATTCACATACAGCTCAGGAATATATTAATCAGTATTAGAGTTATGTCAAAATCTACACAGATGCATCAAGGAATACAGCCAACCAAAGCGGGATAGAATTTATTGTTCCTGAATTTAATATGAAGGTAGGGAAAAGGCTCAGTGACGATTTATCAGTATACACAGGAGAAATGGTTTTAATACTGTTAGCTGTCCAGTGGATTGAAGATACAAGACCAGATCTGTCATATGCTCAGACTCGAGTTCATCGTTGGCCAGTTTGCAAGACAGTCACTCAGACTGCAGACCTGACATTCTGATAGAGATCCAGCAAACATTACTCAGAGTTATTATGATGGAGCTTATGGTTACCTTCTTATAGGTACCAGCATCATGGAGTGAAGGGAAATTGAATGGCAGACAGAATGGCAAAGGAAGCTACAAAGAGGCTGCTGGTGGATATGGATATCAGTAGGACAGAGATCAAGAGTAGAATACAGAATAAAATGAAAGAAAGGTGGCAAAAGCAATGGGAGGAAGAGAGTAAAGGGTGAAAAATCCAAAGGAAAACAGGCGAAATGAGAAGCAGAGGAAGGAACAGGGGAGAGGAGACGGTTATATCTCGTCTCAGATTTGGGTACACTGGTTTGAATAGCATGTTGTTTTTAATAGGAAAACGCCATACAGGAAGGTGTGACTGCAATAGAGAAGAAGAAACAACACAAGTTTTAATGCATTGTCAGAAATATGATGCTGAAAGAAGACAATTGATCAGAAAGCTTGGCGATATGAAAGTGAACCTGGACTTGGTTGATTTATTTCACAAGCACTCTAGAAGTGAAAGTTATCAGGCCATATTTTTGTTTTTAAGTCAGACTCATTTGTTTGTGAGGATTTGAATAATTTGTTGGGGGGAGGGTTGTGTCATTTCGGTGCTCACTTCACACCAGTTGGTAGCGGTAATGCACCATTTTGCTGTTTGCCAACCGCCAATAAACAATATAAAGGAGAAGAAGAGAAGAAGAGTTCCCGCTCCATTGGGGAGAAGGGAGCAGCTTGCACTTCATTATTGGGCTAATTTACAGGGCACGGGCAGGATCACCCAACGCATGAAGTACTTAAACCTTGCTGGGAGAAAGGAAAAAGGGAAACGAAGAGTTTTGGATGGACTGTGGGTAGACATGCAACAGATTTAATCTGGATCAGTTGAACATCAGTCGCAGAGTCCCGTTACCAGCAGTGCCTCCATGGCTACTTCCTGATGCTGTCGTAGACTTAACATTGTTGAACAAGAAGAATGAGGGTAAGGCATTTACTTCGAACGCTCATGTGGTTCAGGCTTACATTGACCACTATTATGGTTATGTTCAAATATACAGACGCCTCAAAGAACTCAACCGGACAAACCGGTGTTGCAGTTGTGGTACCAGAGTTTTCAGTGGAAATGGGTAACAGGATTAGTGATGGGCTTTCTGTATACACTGGGGAAATGGTTGCGATATTATTAGCTGTTCAGTGGGTGGAGGACGT
>NW_020328708.1:0-15705 GCF_001858045.2 Oreochromis niloticus
TAAACTTCAAATATCTGCTTGTTTTATCAAGACATCCCATATTAGCGACAGTGCTCTGACGACGTCGTCCTGCCTGACAGCTAGCCGGCTACCTAGCTAGCTGCCGCACTTGGCTGCAAATGGATAGCGAGGGACTCTCTCTGTCGTTTCACCTCCCCGGTCTCTCGCAAATGCTCGCACAGAATCGGAGTTACAGCTGGATGTGGAAAAATAACTGAGTTGTTTGGTGGTGCTAAACGCGGAGCTACAACAGTGGGCAGCTATCCACCGGTGTATGACAGAAAGGACATGCCGCGACCGCCGATCGACCGTGTTTGCTAACGCGGAGGTCAATCGTGGATCAGGGAAAGCGAAGGCAGGAGCGTGAGGTGAACTGAATTTCAGGTAAGAAGTTATGACCTGCACTCTATTTGGGTCAGATATAAACCGAGTTTAGGTGTAGTTTATTTAGCAGCAGTTCTCTTATGTGTTGCTGATAGCCGGCTAGCTAGCTAGCGCCGCTAGCATAGTTAGCTAGCACCGCTAGCGACCCTTCGTGAAAAAGCACCCAGGCTTGGCTTATATTGAGGCGGGTGAAACTCGTGTCAGCACCCGGTCGCTCGCCGACAGTATGTGTTTTTAGCTGGACTTATTTTTTCGTTTATATGGACCGATGATTTATTTATTTATTCATTTAGTAACGGTATAAACAGTGAAAGGTGGTGGATTGGCCAGATGTAAACTTCAAATATCTGCTCGTGTTACCAAGACATCCCATATTAGCTCTGATGTTTTCGGTGCCTGCAAAGAGCTAGACAGGTAGCTAGCTACCGAGCTGGCTGTCTTTTTGACTCAGGGTCATAGCTGGACTTATTTTTCGTTTTTATGAGCCGATGAGGGTTTTTTTTAGTAACGGTACAAACAGTGAAAGGCGGTGGATTGTCCAGATGCTGGTCGATGTGGAAAAAATAACTGAGTTGTTTGGTAGTCGCTGACGCGGAGCTACAACCGAGGGCAGCTATCCACCGGTGTGTGTCAGAAAGAACATGCGGGGAACGAGGTGGCGAGGCGACGCCGATCGACCGGTGGTAGATCGTGGATCAGGGAAACCGAAGGCAGGAGAAGCAGGCGGCTGCCGGTCGGAGCGTGAGGTGAACTGAATTTCAGGTAAGAAGTTATGACCTGCACTCTATTTGGGTCAGATATAAACCGAGTTTAGGTGTAGTTTATTTTCGTTGTGCTGACTTTTTACAATCAGTTATAATAACTCGTACTGCGTGGTAGCTAGCACGATGGAGTTTCTATACAGCTGTGTGCGCGCTAAGTTATTGATGTTGAACTTTATGACAGCCTCCCCTGTCATTCTCTCGCCTGTTCAAACTTCAGTCATGAAACTGATCAATGATCGGCTTTTCTCTCTTGTTTGTTTATCGCGCTAAACAACAGCAGCACGTTTAAGCTTGATCAGCTGTTGTTAGAATTCATTTGATTTAATTTCTAGTATCAGCTGATGTTTGCTGGAGCCACAGCTGTAGAAGCGGCTGGTCGAAACCAGGAGATGACCTTACTGAATCATCAGAGCTGAACTGGTGATGGAGAAACAGGTTTACCTTTTTTTAGGTGACATGAATGAGTGAAGGGAAGTTATGAACTGTTTCTGAGAGAAATAAACACCAAGCTCCTTTTTTTATTTAGCTGACAGTGGTAACTGTGCAGGGGCGGATCTAGCAAAGCTTTTGCCAGGGGGCCAGGTAGGGCATTAACAGAGAAAGGTGGACACAAAGATATACTTTTCTTTCTTACTCTCATACAGGGAGTGCAGAATTATTAGGCAAGTTGTATTTTTGAGGAATAATTTTATTATTGAACAACAACCATGTTCTCAATGAACCCAAAAAACACATTAATATCAAAGCTGAATGTTTTCGGAAGTAGTTTTTAGTTTGTGTTTAGTTTTAGCTATTTTAGGGGGATATCTGTGTGTGCAGTGACTATTACTGTGCATAATTATTAGGCAACTTAACAAAAAAAATATATACCCATTTCAATGACTTATTTTTACCAGTGAAACCAATATAACATCTCCACATTCACAAATATACATTTCTGACATTCAAAAACAAAACAAAAACAAATCAGCGACCAATATAGCCACCTTTCTTTGCAAGGACGCTCAAAAGCCTGCCATCCATGGATTCTGTCAGTGTTTTGATCTGTTCACCATCACATTGCGTGCAGCAGCAACCACAGCCTCCCAGACACTGTTCAGAGAGGTGTACTGTTTTCCCTCCTTGTAAATCTCACATTTGATGATGGACCACAGGTTCTCAATGGGGTTCAGATCAGGTGAACAAGGAGGCCATGTCATTAGTTTTTCTTCTTTTAAACCCTTTCTTGCCAGCCACGCTGTGGAGTACTTGGACGCGTGTGATGGAGCATTGTCCTGCATGAAAATCATGTTTTCTTGAAGGATGCAGACTTCTTCCTGTACCACTGCTTGAAGAAGTGTCTTCCAGAAACTGGCAGTAGGACTGGGAGTTGAGCTTGACTCCATCCTCAACCCGAAAAGGCCCCACAAGCTCATCTTTGATGATACCAGCCCAAACCAGTACTCCACCTCCACCTTGCTGGCGTCTGAGTGGGACTGGAGCTCTCTGCCCTTTACCAATCCAGCCACGGGCCCATCCATCTGGCCATCAAGACTCACTCTCATTTCATCAGTCCATAAAACCTTAGAAAAATCAGTCTTGAGATATTTCTTGGCCCAGTCTTGACGTTTCAGCTTGTGTGTCTTGTTCAGTGGTGGTCGTCTTTCAGCCTTTCTTACCTTGGCCATGTCTCTGAGTATTGCACACCTTGTGCTTTTGGGCACTCCAGTGATGTTGCAGCTCTGAAATATGGCCAAACTGGTGGCAAGTGGCATCTTGGCAGCTGCACGCTTGACTTTTCTCAGTTCATGGGCAGTTATTTTGCGCCTTGGTTTTTCCACACGCTTCTTGCGACCCTGTTGACTATTTTGAATGAAACGCTTGATTGTTCGATGATCACGCTTCAGAAGCTTTGCAATTTTAAGACTGCTGCATCCCTCTGCAAGATATCTCTCTATTTTTGACTTTTCTGAGCCTGTCAAGTCCTTCTTTTGACCCATTTTGCCAAAGGAAAGGAAGTTGCCTAATAATTATGCACACCTGATATAGGGTGTTGATGTCATTAGACCACACCCCTTCTCATTACAGAGATGCACATCACCTAATATGCTTAATTGGTAGTAGGCTTTCGAGCCTATACAGCTTGGAGTAAGACAACATGCATGAAGAGGATGATGTGGACAAAATACTGATTTGCCTAATAATTCTGCACTCCCTGTAAACACCAAGCTCCTTTTTTTGTGTAGCTGACAGCTGGTAACTGTGCAGGGGCGGATCTAGCAAAGCTTTTGGGGGGGGAGCTAGGGCATTAACAGAGAAAGGTGGACACAAAGATATACTTTTCTTTCTTACTCTCATATAAAATATTTAGCTTTTATTAAATAGTTATCTGAATCTCACAACCAAAGTTTGTATAATAATACACAGGATTGGCTGTAGACCATTGTTCATAATTCAGAACACTGTGTAAAAATAACAAAAAACAAAAAGTGAATGCATGTGTGAAAAGTGGTCTATAATGTAATGCTTCAAAGTGTGTTCATGCAAACATTGTCGGGTCTGCCGTGGTACAATGGGACTTCTGCTCATGAACCTGTGTGCACAGCGTCTGCAAATCGGCGCTGTACAAAGTAACTTCATCTTTACACAAAACTGTAAGCTGTCATCTGTGAAGCGTGAGCGGTGTTTGTTTTTACCATAGTTCATGGTGGAGAATGGCTGCTCTTCTGAGTTTTGCTCTCTGTAGCCGTATGAATGGCAAACTACAGTGATTAGCAGCGGCATAGGCACACATAAAATTTCTTCTGAAATTTTCGCTTTCTAGTTTATGTGTGCCTATGCCAAGAGGCACACATATTACTATTCCTCGGATTTATTATTATTATTCTTCAGTTTCCGCCTGAAATTTTGCAGCGAATCTCGCCCCGCAGTTTTCAGACAAGCTTCATATATGTTACCTCATTTTGTGCGGCTGGATCTGGAATGGTGTGCTATGACTTTTGGTGTTTATGACTATTATAGTTTTTGAAATATTAATATTTTAGTGAAAATTTTCCCGCGCTCCTCTGCCAAACAGTTTTGACAATAGGGTTACATATGTTAGATCATTTTGTGCGGCTGGAGCTGGACTACTATGGTACGACTTTTGGTGTTCATGACTTTTATAGTTTTTTAAATATTAATATTTTAGTGCAAATTTAGAAAGATTCTACTTTTGGCGCCATAGAAACAGACTTCATTTGTGGTGTCTTGGCTCTCTCTAGTGGTATACCCGGAGTAGTACAGGCGAAAAGATCTATCCTTGGCCCAAAACTCCATATCCCACAATTCATAGCACGCCTCTACAGAGGCCTCTACCGAGTCAAACAATGGCGGCCACCACTTCGTTTTCTATGTCTTTTATTCGTGTTTCTAGGTCACAAACTAAACTTTTAAGACATTTTCAGGCGAGAATATAGGTGTGTAAACTTCAAATATCTGCTCGTTTTATCAAGACATCCCATATTAGCAAGAGTTGTCTTATGTGTTGCTGATAGCCAGCCGGCTAGCATAGCGCCGCTAGCATAGCGCCGCTAGCATAGCGCCGCTAGCATAGCGCGCTAGCATAGCGCCGCTAGCATAGCTAGCTAGCGCTGCTAGCGACCCTCAAAGCACCCAGGCTGGGCTTATAGTGACGCGGCTAAAATTTGTTGCAACACCCGATCGCTCGCCAAGTCTGTGTTTTAGCTGGACTCATTTTTCGCTTATATGGGCCGATGATGGTGGTCGATGTGGAAAAAATAACTGAGTTGTTTGGTGGTGGAGCTAGCCGGAGCTACAACAGAGGGCAGCTATCCACCGGTGTGTGACAGAAAGGACATGCCGCGAACCACACATAGGAGGTGGGGCAGGCCACCGCCGATCGACCGGTGGTTGCTAACCTGGAGGTCAATCGTGGATCAGGGAAAGCGAAGGTGGTTGCTAACCTGGAGGTCAATCGTGGATCAGGGAAAGCGAAGGCAGGAGCTGAGGGGTGAACTGAATTTCAGGTAAGAAGTTATGAACTGCACTCTATTTGGGTCAGATATAAACAGAGTTTAGGTGTAGTTTATTTTCGTTGTGCTGACCTTTTACAATCGTACTGCATGCTAGCTAGCACGACAGCTGTGTGCGCGGTAAGTTACTGATGTTGAACTTTATTATATTCATAAGGGTTGGTTCGTCAGAGTTGCCGTACAAACGGAATCGTCCCACATTCAGAGAAAACATTACGATTTATTCTGTCGTTACGAAGCCTCCCCTGTCATTCTCTCGCCAGTTGCAACTTCACTCATGAAACTGATCAACGATCGGCTTTTCGCTCTTGTTTATCGCGCTAAAGAACAGCAGCACGTTTAAGCTTGATCAGCTGTTGTTAGAATTCATTTGATTTTAATTTCTAGCAGCTCCTTCAGTGGGAGACTGCGGCACCCACGGTGTGGGATGGAGAGATTTCGCAGGTCTTTCCTCCCCACTGCTGTCAGACTCCACAACAAAGACTTTAACTGATCAAACACACACATGTGCAATAACACTAAGTGCAATAATCTTCCTGGCATCGTTGTATTTTTTACTCAGTTGTATATAGCATTTGTATTCTATTTTTATCTTATTGTATATTTTATTCTATTTTATTCTACTGTATATAGTATTTTATTTTATTCTATTCTGTACAGTTGTGTACTGTATTTATTCTTATTTTATTTTATTCTAATTTTTGCTTCATAACTTTTGCACTGTCCACTTCCTGCTGTGACAAAACAAATTTCCCACATGTGGGACTAATAAAGGTTATCTTATCTTATCTTAGTATCAGCTTGATGTTTGCTGGGGCACAGCTGTAGAAGCGGCTGGTCCAAACCAGGAGATGTCCTTACTGAATCATCAGAGCTGAACTGGTGATGGAGAAACAGGTTTACCCTTTAGGTGACATGAATGAGTTGAAGGGAAGTTATGAACTGTTTCTGACAGACAAATATACACCAAGCTCCTGTTTTTGTGTAGCTGACAGCTGGTAACTGTGCAGGGGCGGATCTAGCAAAGCTTTTGCCAGGGGGCCAGGTAGGGCATTAACAGGGAAAGGGGGACACAAAGATATACTTTTCTTTCTTACTCTCATATAAAATATTTAGCTTTTTATTAAATAGTTATCTGCATCTTACAACCACAGTTTGTATAATAATACACAAGATTGGCTGTAGACCATTGTTAATCATTCAGAACACTGTGTAAAAATAACAAAAAACAAAAAGTGAATGCACAGCCGGCTGTGTGGGTAAACCAACCATGTGTGAAAAGTGGTCCATAATGTAATGCTTCAAAGCGTGTTCATGCAAAAATTGTCGGGTCTGCCGTGGTACAATGGGACTTCTGCTCATGAACCTGTGTGCACAGCGTCTGCAAATCGGCGCTGTACGAAGTAACTTCATCTTTACACAAAACTGTAAGCTGTCATCTGTGAAGCGTGAGCGGTGTTTGTTTTTACCATAGTTCATGGTGGAGAATGGCTGCTCTTCTGAGTTTGCTCTCTGTAGCTGTATGAATGGCAAACTACAGTGATTAGCAGCGGCATAGGCACACATAAAATTTCTTCTGAAATTTTCGCTTTCTAGTTCTTATTATGTGTGCCTATGCCAAGAGGCACACATATTACTATTCGTCGGATTTATTATTCTTATTATTATTATTCTCCATCTTCCGCCTAAATTTCGGCACGTATCACGCCCCGCAGTTTTGAGACAAGCTTCATATATGTTACCTCATTTTGTGCGGCCGGATCTGGAATGGTGTGCTATGACTTTTGGTGTTTATGAATTTTATAGTTTTTTAAATATTAATATTTTAGTGAAAATTTTCCCGCGCTCCTCTGCCAAACAGTTTTGACATTAGGATTACATATGTTAGATCATTTTGTGCGGCTGGAGCTGGACTATTATGTTGTGACTTTTGGTGTTTATGACTTTTATAGTTTTTTAAATATTAATATTTTAGTACAAATTTAGGCCAATTCATCTTTTGGCGCCAAATAAACAGACTTCATTTGTGGTGTCTTGGCTCTCTCTAGTGGTATACCGGGAGTAGTACAGCCGAAAAGATTTATCCTTGTGTTGAAAACTCCATATCCCACAATTCATAGCACGCCTCTACAGAGTGAACAATGGCGGCCACCACTTCGTTTTATATGTCTTTTATTCGTGTTTCTAGGTCACAAAATAAACTTTTAAGATATTTTCAGGCGAGAATGTAGGTGTGTAAACTTCAAATATCTGCTTGTTTTATCAAGACATCCCATATTTAGCGACAGTGCTCTGACGACGTCGGTCCTGCCTGAGAGCTAGCCGGCTACCTAGCTAGCTGCCGCACTTGGCTGCAAATGGATAGCGAGGGGACTCTCTCTGTCGTTTCACCTCCCCGGTCTCTCGCAAATGCTCGCACAGAATCGGAGTTACAGCTGGATGTGGAAAAAATAACTGAGTTGTTTGGTGGTGCTATAACGCGGAGCTACAACAGTGGGCAGCTATCCACCGGTGTATGACAGAAAGGACATGCCGCGACCGCCGATCGACCGGTGTTTGCTAACGCGGAGGTCAATCGTGGATCAGGGAAAGCGAAGGCAGGAGCGTGAGGTGAACTGAATTTCAGGTAAGAAGTTATGACCTGCACTCTATTTGGGTCAGATATAAACCGAGTTTAGGTGTAGTTTATTTAGCAGCAGTTCTCTTATGTGTTGCTGATAGCCGGCTAGCTAGCTAGCGCCGCTAGCATAGTTAGCTAGCACCGCTAGCGACCCTTCGTGAAAAGCACCCAGGCTTGGCTTATATTGAGGCGGGTGAAACTCGTGTCAGCACCCGGTCGCTCGCCGACAGTATGTGTTTTAGCTGGACTTATTTTTCGTTTATATGGACCGATGATTTATTTATTTATTCATTTTAGTAACGGTATAAACAGTGAAAGGTGGTGGATTGGCCAGATGTAAACTTCAAATATCTGCTCGTGTTACCAAGACATCCCATATTAGCTCTGATGTTTTCGGTGCCTGCAAAGAGCTAGACAGGTAGCTAGCTAACCCGAGCTGGCTGTCTTTTTGACTCAGGGTCATAGCTGGACTTATTTTTCGTTTTTATGAGCCGATGAGGGGTTTTTTTTAGTAACGGTACAAACAGTGAAAGGCGGTGGATTGTCCAGATGCTGGTCGATGTGGAAAAAATAACTGAGTTGTTTGGTAGTCGCTGACGCGGAGCTACAACCGAGGGCAGCTATCCACCGGTGTGTGTCAGAAAGAACATGCGGGGAACGAGGCGGCGAGGCGACCGCCGATCGACCGGTGGTAGATCGTGGATCAGGGAAACCGAAGGCAGGAGAAGCAGGCTGCCGGTCGGAGCGTGAGGTGAACTGAATTTCAGGTAAGAAGTTATGACCTGCACTCTATTTGGGTCAGATATAAACCGAGTTTAGGTGTAGTTTATTTTCGTTGTGCTGACTTTTTACAATCAGTTATAATAACTCGTACTGCGTGGTAGCTAGCACGATGGAGTTTCTATACAGCTGTGTGCGTGCTAAGTTACTGATGTTGAACTTTATGACAGCCTCCCCTGTCATTCTCTCGCCTGTTCAAACTTCAGTCATGAAACTGATCAATGATCGGCTTTTCTCTCTTGTTTGTTTATCGCGCTAAACAACAGCAGCACGTTTAAGCTTGATCAGCTGTTGTTAGAATTCATTTGATTTTAATTTCTAGTATCAGCTGATGTTTGCTGGAGCCACAGCTGTAGAAGCGGCTGGTCGAAACCAGGAGATGACCTTACTGAATCATCAGAGCTGAACTGGTGATGGAGAAACAGGTTTACCTTTTTTTTAGGTGACATGAATGAGTTGAAGGGAAGTTATGAACTGTTTCTGAGAGAAATAAACACCAAGCTCCTTTTTTTATTTAGCTGACAGCTGGTAACTGTGCAGGGGCGGATCTAGCAAAGCTTTTGCCAGGGGGCCAGGTAGGGCATTAACAGAGAAAGGTGGACACAAAGATATACTTTTCTTTCTTACTCTCATACAGGGAGTGCAGAATTATTAGGCAAGTTGTATTTTTGAGGAATAATTTTATTATTGAACAACAACCATGTTCTCAATGAACCCAAAAAACACATTAATATCAAAGCTGAATGTTTTCGGAAGTAGTTTTTAGTTTGTGTTTAGTTTTAGCTATTTTAGGGGATATCTGTGTGTGCAGGTGACTATTACTGTGCATAATTATTAGGCAACTTAACAAAAAACAAATATATACCCATTTCAATTATTTATTTTTACCAGTGAAACCAATATAACATCTCCACATTCACAAATATACATTTCTGACATTCAAAAACAAAACCAAAGCAAATCAGCGACCAATATAGCCACCTTTCTTTGCAAGGACACTCAAAAGCCTGCCATCCATGGATTCTGTCAGTGTTTTGATCTGTTCACCATCAACATTGCGTGCAGCAGCAACCACAGCCTCCCAGACACTGTTCAGAGAGGTGTATTGTTTTCCCTCCTTGTAAATCTCACATTTGATGATGGACCACAGGTTCTCAATGGGTTCAGATCAGGTGAACAAGGAGGCCATGTCATTAGTTTTTCTTCTTTTATACCCTTTCTTGCCAGCCACGCTGTGGAGTACTTGGACGCGTGTGATGGAGCATTGTCCTGCATGAAAATCATGTTTTTCTTGAAGGATGCAGACTTCTTCCTGTACCACTGCTTGAAGAAGGTGTCTTCCAGAAACTGGCAGTAGCACTGTGAGTTGAGCTTGACTCCATCCTCAACCCGAAAAGGCCCCACAAGCTCATCTTTGATGATACCAGCCCAAACCAGTACTCCACCTCCACCTTGCTGCGTCTGAGTGGGACTGGAGCTCTCTGCCCTTTACCAATCCAGCCACGGGCCCATCCATCTGGCCCATCAAGACTCACTCTCATTTCATCAGTCCATAAAACCTTAGAAAAATCAGTCTTGAGATATTTCTTGGCCCAGTCTTGACGTTTCAGCTTGTGTGTCTTGTTCAGTGGTGGTCGTCTTTCAGCCTTTCTTACCTTGGCCATGTCTCTGAGTATTGCACACCTTGTGCTTTTGGGCACTCCAGTGATGTTGCAGCTCTGAAATATGGCCAAACTGGTGGCAAGTGGCATCTTGGCAGCTGCACGCTTGACTTTTCTCAGTTCATGGGCAGTTATTTTGCGCCTGGTTTTTCCACACGCTTCTTGCGACCCTGTTGACTATTTTGAATGAAACGCTTGATTGTTCGATGATCACGCTTCAGAAGCTTTGCAATTTTAAGACTGCTGCATCCCTCTGCAAGATATCTCACTATTTTTGACTTTTCTGAGCCTGTCAAGTCCTTCTTTTGACCCATTTTGCCAAAGGAAAGGAGGTTGCCTAATAATTATGCACACCTGATATAGGGTGTGATGTCATTAGACCACACCCCTTCTCATTACAGAGATGCACATCACCTAATATGCTTAATTGGTAGTAGGCTTTCGAGCCTATACAGCTTGGAGTAAGACAACATGCATGAAGAGGATGATGTGGACAAAATACTCATTTGCTAATTCTGCACTCCCTGTAAACACCAAGCTCCTTTTTTTGTGTAGCTGACAGCTGGTAACTGTGCAGGGGCGGATCTAGCAAAGCTTTTGCCAGGGGCCAGGTAGGGCATTAACAGAGAAAGGTGGACATAAAGATATACTTTTCTTTCTTACTCTCATATAAAATATTTAGCTTTTATTAAATACTTATCCGAATCTTACAACCAAAGTTTGTATAATAATACACAAGGTTGGCTGTAGACCATTGTTCATCATTCAGAACACTGTGTAAAAATAACAAAAAACAAAAAGTGAATGCAAAAGTGCATATATATTTATTTTATGTGTTTGATGTGTGTGTCGGGCGTGGTCTGCAGTGCCGCTGCAGGGGAGGTGGACCCACGGGTTTGTAAAGTCTGTGCTCTCTTGGCTGTTTTTTGGGTGGTGTGTTGGGCTATGAGTTGAAAAGCTACAGCTGCCTGTGTGGGTACACCAACCATGTGTTGAAAAGTGGTCCATAACATAATGCTTCAAAGCGTGTTCATGCAAACATTGTTGGGTCTGCCGTGGTACAATGGGACTTCTGCTCATGAACCTGTGTGCACAGCGTCTGCAAATCGGGGCTGTACAAAGTCACTTCATCTTTACCCAAAACTGTAAGCTGTCATCTGTGAGGCGCGAGCGGTGTTTGTTTTTATCATAATTCATGGTGGAGAATGGCTGCTCTGCTGAGTTTTACTCTCTGTAGCTGTATGAATGGCAAAACTACACTGATTACCAGCGGCATAGGCACACATAAAATTTCTTCTGAAATTTTCCCTTTCTAGTTATTATTATTCTCCATCTTCCGCCTAAATTTTCGGCACGTATCACGCCCCGCAGTTTTGAGACAAGCTTCATATATGTTACCTCATTTTGTGCGGCGGATCTGGAATGGTGTGCTATGACTTTTGGTGTTTATGAATTTTATAGTTTTTTAATATTAATATTTTAGTGAAAATTTTCCCGCGCTCCTCTGCCAAACAGTTTGACATTAGGATTACATATGTTAGATCATTTTGTGCGGCTGGAGCTGGACTATTATGTTGTGACTTTATCAGCTGGTGTTTATGACTTTTATAGTTTTTTAAATATTAATATTTAGTACAAATTTAGGCCAATTCATCTTTTGGCGCCAAATAAACAGACTTCATTTGTGGTGTCTTGGCTCTCTCTAGTGGTATACCGGGAGTAGTACAGCCGAAAAGATTTATCCTTGTGTTGAAAACTCCATATCCCACAATTCATAGCACGCCTTACAGAGTGAACAATGGCGGCCACCACTTCGTTTTATATGTCTTTTATTCGTGTTTCTAGGTCACAAAATAAACTTTTAAGATATTTTCAGGCGAGAATGTAGGTGTGTAAACTTCAAATATCTGCTTGTTTATCAAGACATCCCATATTTAGCGACAGTGCTCTGACGACATCGGTCCTGCCTGACAGCTAGCCGGCTACCTAGCTAGCTGCCCCACTTGGCTGCAAATGGATAGCGAGGGGACTCTCTCTGTCGTTTCACCTCCCCGGTCTCTCGCAAATGCTCGCACAGAATCGGAGTTACAGCTGGATGTGGAAAAAATAACTGAGTTGTTTGGTGGTGCTATAACGCGGAGCTACAACAGTGGGCAGCTATCCACCGGTGTATGACAGAAAGGACATGCCGCGACCGCCGATCGACCGGTGTTTGCTAACGCGGAGGTCAATCGTGGATCAGGGAAAGCGAAGGCAGGAGCGTGAGGTGAACTGAATTTCAGGTAAGAAGTTATGACCTGCACTCTATTTGGGTCAGATATAAACCGAGTTTAGGTGTAGTTTATTTAGCAGCAGTTCTCTTATGTGTTGCTGATAGCCGGCTAGCTAGCTAGCGCCGCTAGCATAGTTAGCTAGCACCGCTAGCGACCCTTCGTGAAAAAGCACCCAGGCTTGGCTTATATTGAGGCGGGTGAAACTCGTGTCAGCACCCGGTCGCTCGCCGACAGTATGTGTTTTAGCTGGACTTATTTTCGTTTATATGGACCGATGATTTATTTATTTATTCATTTTAGTAACGGTATAAACAGTGAAAGGTGGTGGATTGGCCAGATGTAAACTTCAAATATCTGCTCGTGTTACCAAGACATACCATATTAGCTCTGATGTTTTCGGTGCCTGCAAAGAGCTAGACAGGTAGCTAGCTAACCCGAGCTGGCTGTCTTTTTGACTCAGGGTCATAGCTGGACTTATTTTTCGTTTTTATGAGCCGATGAGGGGTTTTTTTTTAGTAACGGTACAAACAGTGAAAGGCGGTGGATTGTCCAGATGCTGGTCGATGTGGAAAAATAACTGAGTTGTTTGGTAGTCGCTGACGCGGAGCTACAACCGAGGGCAGCTATCCACCGGTGTGTGTCAGAAAGAACATGCGGGGAACGAGGCGGCGAGGCGACCGCCGATCGACCGGTGGTAGATCGTGGATCAGGAAACCGAAGGCAGAGAAGCAGGCGGCTGCCGGTCGGAGCGTGAGGTGAACTGAATTTCAGGTAAGAAGTTATGACCTGCACTCTATTTGGGTCAGATATAAACCGAGTTTAGGTGTAGTTTATTTTCGTTGTGCTGACTTTTTACAATCAGTTATAATAACTCGTACTGCGTGGTAGCTAGCACGATGGAGTTTCTATACAGCTGTGTGCGCGCTAAGTTACTGATGTTGAACTTTATGACAGCCTCCCCTGTCATTCTCTCGCCTGTTCAAACTTCAGTCATGAAACTGATCAATGATCGGCTTTCTCTCTTGTTTGTTTATCGCGCTAAACAACAGCAGCACGTTTAAGCTTGATCAGCTGTTGTTAGAATTCATTTGATTTTAATTTCTAGTATCAGCTGATGTTTGCTGGAGCCACAGCTGTAGAAGCGGCTGGTCGAAACCAGGAGATGACCTTACTGAATCATCAGAGTGAACTGGTGATGGAGAACAGGTTTACCTTTTTTAGGTGACATGAATGAGTTGAAGGGAAGTTATGAACTGTTCTGAGAGAAAATAAACACCAAGCTCCTTTTTTATTTAGCTGACAGCTGTAACTGTGCAGGGCGGATCTAGCAAAGCTTTGCCAGGGCCAGGTAGGGCATTAACAGAGAAGGTGGACACAAAGATATACTTTTCTTTCTTACTCTCATACAGGGAGTGCAGAATTATTAGGCAAGTTGTATTTTTGAGGAATAATTTTATTATTGAACAACAACCATGTTCTCAATGAACCAAAAAACACATTAATATCAAAGCTGAATGTTTTCGGAAGTAGTTTTTAGTTTGTGTTTAGTTTAGCTATTTTAGGGGGATATCTGTGTGTGCAGGTGACTATTACTGTGCATAATTATTAGGCAACTTAACAAAAACAATATATACCATTTCAATTATTTATTTTACCAGTGAAACCAATATAACATCTCCACATTCACAAATATACATTTCTGACATTCAAAAACAAAACAAAAACAAATCAGCGACCAATATAGCCACCTTTCTTTGCAAGGACACTCAAAAGCCTGCCATCCATGGATTCTGTCAGTGTTTTGATCTGTTCACCATCAACATTGCGTGCAGCAGCAACCACAGCCTCCCAGACACTGTTCAGAGAGGTGTACTGTTTTCCCTCCTTGTAAATCTCACATTTGATGATGGACCACAGGTTCTCAATGGGGTTCAGATCAGGTGAACAAGGAGGCCATGTCATTAGTTTTTCTTCTTTTAACCCTTTCTTGCCAGCCACGCTGTGGAGTACTTGGACGCGTGTGATGGAGCATTGTCCTGCATGAAAATCATGTTTTTCTTGAAGGATGCAGACTTCTTCCTGTACCACTGCTTGAAGAAGGTGTCTTCCAGAAACTGGCAGTAGGACTGGGAGTTGAGCTTGACTCCATCCTCAACCCGAAAAGGCCCCACAAGCTCACCTTTGATGATACCAGCCCAAACCAGTACTCCACCTCCACCTTGCTGGCGTCTGAGTGGACTGGAGCTCTCTGCCCTTTACCAATCCAGCCACGGGCCCATCCATCTGGCCCATCAAGACTCACTCTCATTTCATCAGTCCATAAAACCTTAGAAAAATCAGTCTTGAGATATTTCTTGGCCCAGTCTTGACGTTTCAGCTTGTGTGTCTTGTTCAGTGGTGGTCGTCTTTCAGCCTTTCTTACCTTGGCATGTCTCTGAGTATTGCACACCTTGTGCTTTTGGGCACTCCAGTGATGTTGCAGCTCTGAAATATGGCCAACTGGTGGCAAGTGGCATCTTGGCAGCTGCACGCTTGACTTTCTCAGTTCATGGAGTTATTTTGCGCCTTGGTTTTTCCACGCTTCTTGCGACCCTGTTGACTATTTTGAATGAAACGCTTGATTGTTTCGATGATCACGCTTCAGAAGCTTTGCAATTTTAAGACTGCTGCATCCCTCTGCAAGATATCTCACTATTTTTGACTTTTCTGAGCCTGTCAAGTCCTTCTTTTGACCCATTTTGCCAAAGGAAGGAAGTTGCCTAATAATTATGCACACCTGATATAGGGTGTTGATGTCATTAGACCATACCCTTCTCATTACAGAGATGCACATCACCTAATATGCTTAATTGGTAGTAGGCTTTCGAGCCTATACAGCTTGGAGTAAGACAACATGCATGAAGGATGATGTGGACAAAATACTCATTTGCCTAATAATTCTGCACTCCTGTATAAATATTAGCTTTTATTAAATAGTTATCTGAATCTTACAACCAAAGTTTGTATAATAATACACAAGATTGGCTGTAGACCATTGTTCATCATTCAGAACACTGTGTAAAATAACAAAAAACAAAAAGTGAATGCAAAAGTGCATAAATATTTATTTTACGTGTTTGATATGTGTGGCGGGCGTGGTCTGCAGTGCCGCTGCAGGGGAGGTGGACCCACTGAGGGGCATCTGCAATCACACCTTCGGGCGTAGTCTGT
>NW_020328709.1:0-17185 GCF_001858045.2 Oreochromis niloticus
TAATAATAATAATAATATATAATAATAATAATAATAATTAATAAGAAACAGAGCAGATACAATAGGGCCTTCGCACTTTTGTGCTCGGCCCTAATTAAAGCTGCAAGCAGCGATATGAGGGCCCTCGCACCCCCGGCGCGTCGAGCCAAGCCCAACACCTAAACCAGCGCTTCCGATCTGATGTCACATTGATGGAATTCATGCATTTAACCACCAGCTAAATTTCATCTCATTCAACATTATTATAGTCGTCCCACTAGGTGGCGCTCTAACCATTACTGACAAATGGCATAACAAACATTTCCGACTCGAGTCTCATCACGCCTGCGAACTTTGGGAGAGATTGGACATTGTGTTTTGAGCGACAGCAGGTTACTGCTTTTTGGCGAGTGATTGAAACTCCACGTGCCGCCATGACCACCCCGTTTCCCTGAACGTAAAAAGCTTCGCAATTTAACATCACAAAGGTCTTTAGATTCCACACACAGGAGATCGCGTAAATCTAATGAAATCCCTTGGAGGAGTTCGTCAAGTATGAGGCCTGAAAAGAGGAAAATGTCGCAAATTTACACATTAATTTTAAAATGGCTGACTTCCTGTTGGATTTGGATATTGCTCCAAGAGACTTTTTTGTACATCTTGATATCTCCAATAAGCTTGCCAGGTTTCAACTCATACATAAACACAGAGCAGGGGCTTGTTTTGAAATTTGTAGGGGCGCTGTGGAGCCATTTTGCGCTGTTCAAGGAAAATGAACATATAAAAAGAAATCCCTCATCACATTAGAGTGTGCGCCAAATTTCAAGACTTTTTAAACTTTTCAAGCCCCTCAAAAGCCACTTCATCTTTCATGGTGAACTGCGTTGCCACCAGGGTGCGCCGTTCAGTTTATAGTCACAATTTCTCACTGAAGCATCAAGAGGGACTGATGGTGATATTCACCGCTTTTGAGGTGGCCACGATGAACCTGTGAAAATCAGTACAAAAATGAAAGACATGACATTTCCTGTGCCACTAGGTGGCGCTCTACGTATTCCTGACAATGGCACATCAATCTGTTCAGGGGGTCTGACATCATCCCTGTAAATCTGGTACTGATCAGATTGGATTTCATTGAGTTACACTAATTTGTTTCTTCATGGCGAGATCAATGTTCCCATGCTGCGGGTCACACCCTTCAGCGAAAACTCACAGTTTCTCTGTAACCCAAGACCAACTCCTTAAGGCTTTCCTGGAGAAATTTGGCTGCAGATGTCACCCATTACAATACTGTACCCCAAAGTGTAAAACATGACATTTCCTGTTCCCACTAGGGGCGCTGTCCTGATGTCAAATATGGCAGTTGAAATATGTTCAGGGGTGGAGCCTTATCATATGTTGCTCTTTGGTTCAAGTCGGACATATGACAAAATGACGAGAGGCAATAAGATTTTCATGGCGAGTCATCGAAATTCGCCATGGCGCCACGCCTCACCGTATCCCGAAAACTCAAAAGCTCCGCAATTTAACATGGCCCAGGTGTGTAGTTGACACTGACCAAATATGAAGCTTATGCATCAAATCCCAATGAGGAGTTCGCAAAAGTTCGAGGCATGGAAATGGCAAAATTAGAGCCAAAATGTCACCTTCACTTCAAATTGGCGGACTTCCTGTTGGGTTTAGGACATGCCATAACAGACTTTTTTGTGCGTCTCCTAACGTTAGATATGTGTTCCGAGTTTCATACATGTAGTCATACCCCATCTCGGGGCTCGCGTTTCTCATTTTTCTAGGTGGCGCTACTGAGCAATTTTCCCTGACATTCTCAGGACATTAAAATACGTAAATTTTCACCAGACCTGACGCGTGTGCAAATTTCATGAGTTTTGAGCATGTTAGGCCCTCAAAAGGCCATTCATTTGCCGTAATAATAATAATAATAATAATTAAAGCTGCAAGCAGCGATATGAGGGCCCTCCACCCCGCGCGTCGAGCCAGCCCAACACCTAAAACCAGCGCTTCCGATCTGATGTCACATTGATGGAATTCATGCATTTAACACCAGCTAAAATTTCATCTCATTCAACCATTATTATAGTCGTCCACTAGGTGGCGCTCTAACCATTACTGACAAATGGCATAACAAACATTTCCGAGCTCGAGTCTCATCACGCCTGCGACCTTTGGGAGAGATTGGACATTTTTTTTGAGCGACAGCAGTTACTGCTTTTTGGCGAGTGATTGAAACTCCACGTGCCGCCATGACCACCCCGTTTCCCTGAACGTAAAAAGCTTCGCAATTTAACATCACAAAGGTCTTTAGATTCCACACACAGGAGATCGCGTAAATCTAATGAAATCCCTTGGAGGAGTTCGTCAAAGTATGAGGCCTGAAAAGAGGGGAAAATGTCGCCAAATTACACATTAATTTTAAAATGGCTGACTTCCTGTTGATTTGGGATATTGCTCCAAGAGACTTTTTTGTACATCTTGATATCTCCAATAAGCTTGCCAGGTTTCAACTCATACATAAAAACACAGAGCAGGGCTGTTGTTTTGAAATTTTGTAGGGGCGCTGTGGAGCCATTTTGCGCTTCAAGGAAAATGAACATAAAAAAGAAATCCCTCATCACATTAGAGGTGTGCGCCAAATTTCAAGACTTTTAAACTTTCAAGCCCCTCAAAAGCCACTTCATCTTTCATGGTGAACTGCGCTGCCACCAGGGTGCGCCGTTCAGTTTATAGTCACAATTTTCTCACTGAAGCATCAGAGGGACTGATGGTGATATTCACCGCTTTTGAGGTGGCCACGATGAACCTGTGAAAATCAGTACAACAAAATGAAAGACATGACATTTCCTGGTGCCACTAGGTGGCGCTCTACGTATTCCTGACAATGGGCATATCAATCTGTTCAGGGCGGGTCTGACATCATCCCTGTAAATCTGGTACTGATCAGATTGGATTTCATTGAGTTACACTAATTTGTTTCTTCATGGCGAGACCTCAATGTTCGCCATGCTGCTGGGTCACACCCTTCAGCGAAAACTCACAGTTTTCTCTGTAACCCAAGACCAACTCCTTAAGGCTTTCCTGGAGAAATTTGAGGCTGCAGATGTCACCCATTACAATACTGTACCCCAAAGTGTAAAACATGACATTTCCTGTTCCCACTAGGTGGCGCTGTCCCTGGTGTCAAATATGGCAGTTGAAATATGTTCAGGGGTGGAGCCTTATCATATGTGTCCACTTTGGTCAAGGTCGGACAATGTATGACAGAACGAGAGGCAATAAGATTTTCATGGCGAGTCATCGAAATTCGCCGTGGCGCCACGGCCTCACCAGTACCGAAAACTCAAAAGCTCCGCAATTTACATGGCCCAGGGTGTAGTTGACACTGACCAAATATGAAGCTTGTACGATGAAATTCCAATGAGGAGTTCGCAAAAGTTCGAGCATGGAAATGGCAAAATTAGAGCCAAAATGTCACCTTCACTTCCAAATGGCGGACTTCCTGGGTTAGACATGGCCATAATAGACTTTTATGTGCGTCTCCGAACGTTAGATATGTTCCGAGTTTATACATGTAGGTCATACCCATCTCGGGGGCTCGCGTTTCTCATTTCTAGGTGGCGCTACTAGGCCAATTTTCTGGACATGTCTACGGACATTAAAATACGTAAATTTTCACCAGACCTGACGCGTGTGCAAAATTTCATGAGTTTTCGAGCATGTTAGGCCTCAAAAGGCCGATTCATTTGCCAAAATAATAATAATAATAATATAATAATAATAATAATAATAAGAACAGAGCATACAATAGGGCCTTCGAACTTTGCTCGGGCCTTAATTAAAGCTGCAAGCAGCGATATGAGGGCCCTCGCACCCCGGCACGTCGACCAGCCCAACACCTAAAACCAGCGCTTCCGATCTGATGTCACATTGATGGAATTCATGCATTTAACCACCAGCTAAATTTCATCTCATTCAACCATTATTATAGTCGTCCCACTAGGTGGCGCTCTAACCATTACTGACAAATGGCATAACAAACATTTCCGACCTCGAGTCTCATCACGCCTGCGACCTTTGGGAGAGATTGGACATTGTGTTTTTGAGCGACAGCAGGTTACTGCTTTTGGCGAGGATTGAAACTCCACGTCCGCCATGACCACCCCGTTTCCCTGAACGTAAAAAGCTTCGCAATTTAACATCACAAAGGTCTTTAGATTCCACACACAGGAGATCGCGTAATCTAATGAAATCCCTTGGAGGAGTTCGTCAAAGTATGAGGCCTGAAAAGAGGGAAAATGTCGCCAAATTTACACATTAATTTTAAAATGGCTGACTTCCTGTTGGATTTGGGATATTGCTCCAAGAGACTTTTTGTACATCTTGATATCTCCAATAAGCTTGCCAGGTTTCAAACTCATACATAAAACACAGAGCAGGGGCTGTTGTTTTGAAATTTTGTAGGGGCGCTGTGGAGCCATTTTGCGCTGTTCAAGGAAAATGAACATATAAAAGAAATCCCTCATCACATTAGAGGTGTGCGCCAAATTTCAAGACTTTTTAAACTTTTCAAGCCCCTCAAAAGCCACTTCATCTTTCATGGTGAACTGCGCTGCCACCAGGGTGCGCGTTCAGTTATAGTCACAATTTTCTCACTGAAGCATCAAGAGGACTGATGGTGATATTCACCGCTTTTGAGGTGGCCACGATGAACCTGTGAAAATCAGTACAACAAAATGAAAGACATGACATTTCCTGGTGCCACTAGGTGGCGCTCTACGTATTCCTGACAATGGGCATATCAATCTGTTCAGGGCGGGTCTGACATCATCCCTGTAAAATCTGGTACTGATCAGATTGGATTTCATTGAGTTACACTAATTGTTTCTTCATGGCGAGACCTCAATGTTCGCCATGCTGCTGGGGTCACACCCTTCAGCGAAAACTCACAGTTTTCTCTGTAACCCAAGACCAACTCCTTAAGGCTTTCCTGGAGAAATTTGAGGCTGCAGATGTCACCCATTACAATACTGTACCCCAAAGTGTAAAACATGACATTTCCTGTTCCCACTAGGTGGCGCTGTCCCTGTGTCAAATATGGCAGTTGAAATATGTTCAGGGTGGAGCCTTATCATATGTGTCCACTTTGGTCAAGGTCGGACAATGTATGACAGAACGAGAGGCAATAAGATTTCATGGCGAGTCATCGAAATTCGCCGTGGCGCCACGGCCTCACAGTAACCCGAAAACTCAAAAGCTCCGCAATTTAACATGGCCCAGGTGTGTAGTTGACACTGACCAAATATGAAGCTTGTACGATGAAATTCCAATGAGGAGTTCGCAAAGTTCGAGGCATGGAAATGGCAAAATTAGAGCCAAAATGTCACCTTCACTTCCAAATGGCGGACTTCCTGTTGGTTTAGGACATGGCCATAATAGACTTTTATGTGCGTCTCCGAAGTTAGATATGTGTTCCGAGTTTTATACATGTAGGTCATACCCATCTGGGGGGCTCGCGTTTCTCATTTTTCTAGGTGGCGCTACTGAGCCAATTTTCCCTGGACATGTCTACGGACATTAAAATACGTAAATTTTCACCAGACCTGACGCGTGTGCAAAATTTCATGAGTTTTCGAGCATGTTTAGGCCCTCAAAAGGCCGATTCATTTGCCGAATAATAATATAATAATAATAATAATAATAATAATTAATAATAATAATATTAATATAATAATAATTAATAATAAGAAACAGAGCAGATACAATAGGCCTTCGCACTTTTGTGCTCGGGCCCTAATAATTAAGCTGCAAGCAGCGATATGAGGGCCCTCGCACCCCCGGCGCGTCGAGCCAAGCCCAACACCTAAAACCAGCGCTTCCGATCTGATGTCACATTGATGGAATTCATGCTATAACCACCAGCTAAAATTTCATCTCATTCAACCATTATTATAGTCGTCCCACTAGGTGGCGCTCTAACCATTACTGACAAATGGATAACAAACATTTCCGAGAGTCTCATCACGCCTGCGACTTGGGAGAGATGACATTGTGTTTTGAGGACAGCAGTTACTGCTTTTTGGCGAGGATTGAAACTCCACGTGCCGCCATGACCACCCCGTTTCCCTGAACGTAAAAAGCTTCGCAATTTAACATCACAAAGGTCTTTAGATTCCACACACAGGAGATCGGTTAAATCTGATGAAATCCCTTGGAGGAGTTCGTCAAAGTATGAGGCCTGAAAAGAGGAAAATGGCAAATTACACTTAATTTTAAAATGGCTGACTTCCTGTTGGATTTGGATATTGCTCCAAGAGACTTTTTTGTACATCTTGATATCTCCATAAGCTTACCAGGTTTCAGACTTATAAATAAAACACAGAGCAGGGGCTGATGTTTTGAAATTTTGTAGGGGGCGCTGTGGAGCCATTTTGCACTATTCAAGGAAAATGATCACATAACAACAAAGCCCTCATCACATTGGAGGTGGCCAAATTCAAGACTTTTTAAACTTTCAAGCCCCTCAAAAGCCACTTCATCTTTCATGGTGAACGCGTTGCCACCAGGGTGCGCCGTTCAGTTTAAAGTCACAATTTTCCACTGAAGCATCATGAGGACTGATGGTGATACTCACCGCTTTTGAGGTGGCCACGATGAACCTGTGAAAATCAGTACAACAAAATGAAAGACATGACATTTCCTGGTGCCACTAGGTGGCGCTCTACGTATTCCTGACAATGGGCATATCAATCTGTTCAGGGCGGTCTGACATCATCCCTGTAAAATCTGGTACTGATCAGATTGGATTTCATTGAGTTACACTAATTTGTTTCTTCATGGCGAGACCTCAATGTTCGCCATGCTGCTGGGGTCACACCCTTCAGCGAAAACTCACAGTTTTCTCTGTAACCCAAGACCAACTCCTTAAGGCTTTCCTGGAGAAATTTGAGGCTGCAGATGTCACCCATTACAATACTGTACCCCAAAGTGTAAAACATGACATTTCCTGTTCCCACTAGGTGGCGCTGTCCCTGATGTCAAATATGGCAGTTGAAATATGTTCAGGGGTGGAGCCTTATCATATGTGTCCACTTTGGTCAAGGTCGGACAATGTATGACAGAACGAGAGGCAATAAGATTTTCATGGCGAGTCATCGAAATTCGCCGTGGCGCCACGGCCTCACCGTACCCGAAAACTCAAAAGCTCCGCAATTTAACATGGCCCAGGTGTGTAGTTGACACTGACCAAATATGAAGCTTGTACGATGAAATTCCAATGAGGAGTTCGCAAAAGTTCGAGGCATGGAAATGGCAAAATTAGAGCCAAAATGTCACCTTCACTTCCAAATGGCGGACTTCCTGTTGGGTTTGCGTCAATGGCCACAGACTTTTTTTCGTCTGGCATGATACACATGTGTGCCGATTTCATACATGTAGTCAACGATGTGTCGTAGGGCTGCATTTAACAAGGCATAGGTGGCGCTACTGAGCCATTTCCCAGTGCTCATATGTAAAACATTAAAATACAAATTTTCACCAGACCTGGCATGTGTGCAAAATTTCATGAGTTTTCGAGCATGTTAGCCCTCAAAAAGGCCTTCATTTGCCGAATAATAATAATAATAATAATTAAAGCTGCAAGCAGCGTATGAGGGCCCTCGCACCCCCGCACGTCGAGCCAAGCCCAACACCTAAACCAGCGTCCGATCTGATGTCACATTGATGGAATCATGCATTTAACCACCAGCTAAATTCATCTCATTCAACCATTATTATAGTCGTCCCACTAGGTGGCGCTCTAACCATTATGACAAATGGCATAACAAACATTTCCGAGCTCGAGTCTCATCACGCCTGCGACCTTTGGGAGAGATTGGACATTGTGTTTTGAGCGACAGCAGGTTACTGCTTTTTGGCGAGTGATTGAAACTCCACGTGCCGCCATGACCACCCCGTTTCCCTGAACGTAAAAAGCTTCGCAATTTAACATCACAAAGGTCTTTAGATTCCACACACAGGAGATCGCGTAAATCTAATGAAATCCCTTGGAGGAGTTCGTCAAAGTATGAGGCCTGAAAAGAGGGGAAAATGTCGCCAAATTTACACATTAATTTTAAAATGGCTGACTTCCTGTTGGATTTGGGATATTGCTCCAAGAGACTTTTTTGTACATCTTGATATCTCCATAAGCTTGCCAGGTTTCAACTCATACATAAAACACAGAGCAGGGGCTGTTGTTTTGAAATTTTGTAGGGGCGCTGTGGAGCCATTTTGCGCTATTCAAGGAAAATGACACATAAAAGAAAGCCCTCATCACATTAGAGTGTGCGCCAAATTTCAAGACTTTTTAAATTTCAAGCCCCTCAAAAGCCACTTCATCTTTCATGGTGAACTGCGTTGCCACCAGGGTGCGCCGTTCAGTTTATAGTCACAATTTTCTCACTGAAGCATCAGAGGGACTGATGGTGATATTCACCGCTTTTGAGGTGGCCACGATGAACCTGTGAAAATCAGTACAACAAAATGAAAGACATGACATTTCCTGGTGCCACTAGGTGGCGCTCTACGTATTCCTGACAATGGGCATATCAATCTGTTCAGGGCGGGTCTGACATCATCCCTGTAAAATCTGGTACTGATCAGATTGGATTTCATTGAGTTACACTAATTTGTTTCTTCATGGCGAGACCTCAATGTTCGCCATGCTGCTGGGGTCACACCCTTCAGCGAAAACTCACAGTTTTCTCTGTAACCCAAGACCAACTCCTTAAGGCTTTCCTGGAGAAATTTGAGGCTGCAGATGTCACCCATTACAATACTGTACCCCAAAGTGTAAAACATGACATTTCCTGTTCCCACTAGGTGGCGCTGTCCCTGATGTCAAATATGGCAGTTGAAATATGTTCAGGGGTGGAGCCTTATCATATGTGTCCACTTTGGTCAAGGTCGGACAATGTATGACAGAACGAGAGGCAATAAGATTTTCATGGCGAGTCATCGAAATTCGCCGTGGCGCCACGGCCTCACCGTATCCCGAAAACTCAAAAGCTCCGCAATTTAACATGGCCCAGGTGTGTAGTTGACACTGACCAAATATGAAGCTTGTACGATGAAATTCCAATGAGGAGTTCGCAAAAGTTCGAGGCATGGAAATGGCAAAATTAGAGCCAAAATGTCACCTTCACTTCCAAATGGCGGACTTCCTGTTGGGTTTGCGTCAATGGTCCCAATGACTTTTTTGTTCGTCTTGGCATGATACACATGTGTGCCAAATTTCATACATGTAGCTAAAACGATGTGTTCGTAGGGCTGCATTTAACAAGGCATAGGTGGCGCTACGAGCCATTTCCCAGTGCTCATATGTAAAACCATTAAAATACAAATTTTTCACCAGACTGGATGTGTGCAAAATTCCAGAGTTTTCGAGATGTTAAAGCCCTCAAAAAGGCCTTCTTTTGCCTGAATAATAATAAATAATAATATAATTAAAGCTGCAAGCAGCGATATGAGGGGCCCTCGCACCCCCGGCGCGTCGAGCCAAGCCCAACACCTAAAACCAGCGCTCCGATCTGATGTCACATTGATGGAATTCATGCATTTAACCACCAGCTAAATTTCATCTCATTCAACCATTATTTAGTCGTCCCACTAGGTGGCGCTCTAACCATTACTGACAAATGGCATAACAAACATTTCCGAGCTCGAGTCTCATCACGCCTGCGACTTTGGGAGAGATTGGACATTGTGTTTTGAGCGACAGCAGGTTACTGCTTTTGGCGAGTGATTGAAACTCCACGTGCCGCCATGACCACCCCGTTCCCTGAACGTAAAAGCTTCGCAATTTAACATCACAAGGTCTTTAGATTCCACACACAGGAGATCGCGTAAATCTAATGAATCCCTTGGAGGAGTTCGTCAAAGTATGAGGCCTGAAAGAGGGGAAAATGTCGCCAAATTTACACATTATTTTAAAATGGCTGACTTCCTGTTGGATTTGGATATTGCTCCAGAGACTTTTTTGTACATCTTGATATCTCCAATAAGCTTGCCAGGTTTCAACTCATACATAAACACAGAGCAGGGCGTTGTTTTGAAATTTGTAGGGGGCGCTGTGGAGCCATTTTGCGCTGTTCAAGGAAAATGAACATATAAAAGAAATCCCTCATCACATTAGGTGTGCGCCAAATTTCAAGACTTTTTAAACTTTTCAAGCCCCTCAAAAGCCACTTCATCTTCATGGTGACTGCGCTGCCACCAGGGTGCGCCGTTCAGTTATAGTCACAATTTTCTCACTGAAGCATCAAGAGGGACTGATGTGATATTCACCGCTTTTGAGGTGGCCACATGAACCTGGAAAATCAGTACAACAAAATGAAAGACATGACATTTCCTGGTGCCACTAGTGGCGCTCTACGTATTCCTGACAATGGGCATATCAATCTGTTCAGGGCGGGTCTGACATCATCCCTGTAAATCTGGTACTGATCAGATTGGATTCATTGAGTTACACTAATTTGTTTCTTCATGGCGAGACCTCAATGTTCGCCATGCTGCTGGGGTCACACCTTCAGCGAAACTCACAGTTTTCTCTGTACCCAAGACCAACTCCTTAAGGCTTTCCTGGAGAAATTTGAGGCTGCAGATGTCACCCATTACATACTGTACCCAAGTGTAAAACATGACATTTCCTGTTCCCACTAGGTGGCGCTGTCCCTGGTGTCAAATATGGCAGTTGAAATATGTTCAGGGGTGGAGCCTTATCATATGTGTCCACTTTGGTCAAGGTCGGACAATGTATGACAGAGACGAGGGCAATAAGATTTTCATGGCGAGTCATCGAAATTCGCCGTGGCGCCACGGCCTCACAGTAACCCGAAAACTCAAAAGCTCCGCAATTTAACATGGCCCAGGTGTGTAGTTGACACTGACCAAATATGAAGCTTGTACGATGAATTCCAATGAGGAGTTCGCAAAAGTTCGAGGCATGGAAATGGCAAAATTAGAGCCAAATGTCACCTTCACTTCCAAATGGCGGACTTCCTGTTGGGTTTAGGACATGGCCATAATAGACTTTTATGTGCGTCTCCGAACGTTAGATATGTGTTCGAGTTTATACATGTTAGGTCATACCATCTCGGGGGCTCGCGTTTCTCATTTTCTAGGTGGCGCTACTGACAATTTTCCTGGACATGTTACGGACATTAAAATACGTAAATTTTCACCAGACCTGACGCGTGTGCAAAATTTCATGAGTTTTCGAGCATGTTTAGCCCTCAAAAGCCGATCATTTGCCGAAAATAATAATAATTAATAATAAATAATAATAATAATAATAATAATAATAATAATAAAATAATAAGAACAGAGCAATACCAATAGGGCGCTTCGCACTTTGTGCTCGGGCCCTAATATAAAGCAGAACAATATTCGTGTGCTCGGCCCTAATTAAAGCTGCAAGCAGCGATATGAGGGCCCTCGCACCCCCGGCGCGTCGAGCCAAGCCCAACACCTAAAACCAGCGCTTCCGATCTGATGTCACATTGATGGAATTCATGCATTTAACCACCAGCTAAAATTTCATCTCATTCAACCATTATTATAGTCGTCCCACTAGGTGGCGCTCTAACCATTACTGACAAATGGCATAACAAACATTTCCGAGCTCGAGTCTCATCACGCCTGCGACCTTTGGGAGAGATTGGACATTGTGTTTTTGAGCGACAGCAGGTTACTGCTTTTTGGCGAGTGATTGAAACTCCACGTGCCGCCATGACCACCCCGTTTCCCTGAACGTAAAAAGCTTCGCAATTTAACATCACAAAGGTCTTTAGATTCCACACACAGGAGATCGCGTAAATCTAATGAAATCCCTTGGAGGAGTTCGTCAAAGTATGAGGCCTGAAAAGAGGGGAAAATGTCGCCAAATTTACACATTAATTTTAAAATGGCTGACTTCCTGTTGGATTTGGGATATTGCTCCAAGAGACTTTTTGTACATCTTGATATCTCCAATAAGCTTGCCAGGTTTCAAACTCATACATAAAACACAGAGCAGGGGCTGTTGTTTTGAAATTTTGTAGGGGCGCTGTGGAGCCATTTTGCGCTGTTCAAGGAAAATGAACATATAAAAAGAAATCCCTCATCACATTAGAGGTGTGCGCCAAATTTCAAGACTTTTTAAACTTTCAAGCCCCTCAAAAGCCACTTCATCTTTCATGGTGAACTGCGTTGCACCAGGGTGCGCCGTTCAGTTTATAGTCACAATTTTCTCACTGAAGCATCAAGAGGGACTGATGGTGATATTCACCGCTTTTGAGGTGGCCACGATGAACCTGTGAAAATCAGTACAACAAAATGAAAGACATGACATTTCCTGGTGCACTAGTGGCGCTCTACGTATTCCTGACAATGGGCATATCAATCTGTTCAGGGCGGTCTGACATCATCCCTGTAAAATCTGTACTGATCAGATGGATTCATTGAGTTACACTAATTTGTTCTTCATGGCGAGACCTCAATGTTCGCCATGCTGCTGGGGCACCCCTCAGCGAAAACTCACAGTTTTCTCTGTAACCCAAGACCAACTCCTTAAGCTTTCCTGGAGAAATTTGAGGCGCAGATGTCACCCATTACAATACTGTACCCCAAAGTGTAAACATGACATTCCTGTCCCACTAGGTGGCGCTGTCCCTGTGTCAAATATGCAGTTGAAATGTTCAGGGGTGGAGCCTTATCATATGTGTCCACTTTGGTCAAGGTCGGACAATGATGACAGAACGAGAGGCAATAAGATTTTCATGGCGAGTCATCGAAATTCGCCTGGCGCCACGGCCTCACGTACCCGAAAACTCAAAAGCTCCGCAATTTAACATGGCCCAGGTGTGTAGTTGACACTGACCAAATATGAAGCTTGTACGATGAAATTCCAATGAGGAGTTCGCAAAAGTTCGAGGCATGGAAATGGCAAAATTAGAGCCAAAATGTCACCTTCACTTCCAAATGGCGGACTTCCTGTTGGGTTTAGGACATGGCCATAATAGACTTTTTTGTGCGTCTCCGAACGTTAGATATGTGTTCCGAGTTTATACATGTAGGTCATACCCATCTGGGGCTCGCGTTTCTCATTTTCTAGGTGCGCTACTGAGCCAATTTCCTGACATTCACGGACATAAATACGTAAATTTCACCAGACCTGACGCGTGCAAAATTCATGAGTTTTCAGCATTTTGCCCTCAAAGCCGATCATTGCCGAAATAATAATAAAATATAAATAAAAATAAAAAAGAAGCCACGTATAGGGCCCTCGCACCCCCCCGCGAGCAAGCCAACACCTAAACCAGCGCTTCCGACTATGTCACATGATGAATTCATGATTTAACCACCAGCTAAAATTTCATCTCATTCAACATTATTATAGTCGTCCACTAGTGGCGCTCAACCATTACTGACAATGGCATAACAACATTTCCAGTCGAGTCTCATCACGCCTGCGACCTTGGGAGAGATTGGACATTGTGTTTTGAGCGACAGCAGGTTACTGCTTTTTGGCGAGTGATTGAAACTCCACGTGCCGCCATGACCACCCCGTTTCCCTGAACGTAAAAAGCTCGCAATTTAACATCACAAGGTCTTTAGATTCCACACACAGGAGATCGCGTAAATCTAATGAAATCCTTGGAGTTCGTCAAAGTATGAGGCCTGAAAGAGGGGAAATGTCGCCAAATTTACACATAATTTTAAAATGGCTGACTTCCTGTTGGATTTGGATATTGCTCCAAGAGACTTTTGTACATCTTGATATCTCCAAAAGCTTGCCAGGTTCAAATCATACATAAAACACAGAGCAGGGGCTGTTGTTTTAAATTTGTAGGGGGCGCTGTGGGCCATTTGCCGCTGTCAAGGAAATGAACATATAAAGAAATCCCTCATCACATAGAGGTGTGCGCCAATTTCAAGACTTTTAAACTTTTCAAGCCCTCAAAAGCCACTTCATCTTCATGGTGAACTGCGTTGCCACCAGGGTGCGCCGTTCATTTATAGTCACAATTTCTCACTGAAGCATCAAGAGGACTGATGGTGATATTCACCGCTTTTGAGTGGCCACGATGAACCTGTGAAAATCAGTACAACAAATGAAAGACATGACATTCCTGGTGCCACTAGTGGCGCTCTACGTATTCTGACAATGGCATATCAATCTGTTCAGGGCGGTCTGACATCATCCTGTAAATCTGGTACTGATCAGATTGGATTCATTGAGTACACTATTGTTCTTCATGGCGAGCCTCAATGTTCCCATGCTGCTGGGTCACACCCTTCAGCGAAAACTCACAGTTTTCTCTGTAACCCAAGACCAACTCCTTAAGGCTTTCCTGGAGAAATTTGAGGCGCAGATGTCACCCATTACAATACTGTACCCCAAAGTGTAAAACATGACATTTCCTGTTCCCACTAGGTGGCGCTGTCCCTGATGTCAAATATGGCAGTTGAAATATGTTCAGGGGTGGAGCCTTATCATATGTGTCCACTTTGGTCAAGGTCGGACAATGTATGACAGAACGAGAGGCAATAAGATTTTCATGGCGAGTCATCGAAATTCGCCGTGGCGCCACGGCCTCACGTAATCCCGAAAACTCAAAAGCTCCGCAATTTAACATGGCCCAGGTGTGTAGTTGACACTGACCAAATATGAAGCTTGTACGATGAAATTCCAATGAGGAGTTCGAAAAGTTCGAGGCATGGAAATGGCAAAATTAGAGCCAAAATGTCACCTTCACTTCCAAATGGCGGACTTCCTGTTGGGTTTAGGACATGGCCATAATAGACTTTTTGTGCGTCTCCGAACGTTAGATATGTGTTCCGAGTTTTATACATGTAGGTCATACCCATCTCGGGGGCTCGCGTTTCTCATTTTTCTAGGTGGCGCTACTGAGCCAATTTTCCTGGACATGTCTACGGACATTAAAATACAAATTTTCACCAGACCTGACGCGTGTGCAAAATTTCATGAGTTTTTGAGCATGTTTAGGCCCTCAAAAGGCCGATTCATTTGCCGTAATAATAATATAATAAAATAATAATATATAATAAATAATAATATAATAATAAGAAACAGAGCAATACAATAGGGCCTTCGCACTTTTGTGCTCGGCCTAATAATAATAATAATAATAATAATAATAATAATAATATAATTAAAGCTGCAAGCAGCGATATGAGGCCCTCGCACCCCGGCGCGTCGAGCCAAGCCCAACACCTAAAACCAGCGCTTCCGATCTGATGTCACATTGATGGAATCATGCATTTAACCACCAGCTAAAATTTCATCTCATTCAACCATTATTATATCGTCCCACTAGGTGGCGCTCTAACCATTACTGACAAATGGCATAACAAACATTTCCGAGCTCGAGTCTCATCACGCCTGCGACCTTTGGAGAGATTGGACATTTTTTTGAGCGACAGCAGTTACTGCTTTTTGGCGAGTGATTGAAACTCCACGTGCCGCCATGACCACCCCGTTTCCCTGAACGTAAAAAGCTTCGCAATTAACATCACAAAGGTCTTTAGATTCCACACACAGGAGATCCGCGTAAATCTAATGAAATCCCTTGGAGGAGTTCGTCCAAAGTATGAGGCCTGAAAAGAGGGGAAAATGTCCAAATTTACACATTAATTTTAAAATGCTGACTTCTGTTGATTTGGATATTGCTCCAAGAGACTTTTTGTACATCTTGATATCTCCAATAAGCTTGCCAGTTTCAAACTCATACATAAAACACAGAGCAGGGCTGTTGTTTTGAAATTTGAGGGGCGCTGTGGAGCCATTTTGCGCTGTTCAAGGAAAATGAACATATAAAAGAAATCCCTCATCACATTAGAGGTGTGCGCCAAAATTTCAAGACTTTTTAAACTTTTCAAGCCCCTCAAAAGCCACTTCATCTTTCATGGTGAACTGCGTTGCCACCAGGGTGCGCCGTTCAGTTTAAAGTCACAATTTTCTCACTGAAGCATCAAGAGGGACTGATGGTGATATTCACCGCTTTTGAGGTGGCCACGATGAACCTGTGAAAATCAGTACAACAAAATGAAAGACATGACATTTCCTGGTGCCACTAGGTGGCGCTCTACGTATTCCTGACAATGGGCACATCAATCTGTTCAGGGCGGGTCTGACATCATGTCTGTAAAATCTGGTACTGATCAGATTGGATTTCATTGAGTTACACTAATTTGTTTCTTCATGGCGAGACCTCAATGTTCGCCATGCTGCTGGGGTCACACCCTTCAGCGAAAACTCACATTTTCTCTGTAACCCAAGACCAACTCCTTAAGGCTTTCCTGGAGAAATTTGAGGCTGCAGATGTCACCCATTACAAATACTTGTACCCCAAAGTGTAAACATGACATTTCCTGTTCCCACTAGGTGGCGCTGTCCCTGATGTCAAATATGGCAGTTGAAAAATATGTTCAGGGGGTGGAGCCTTATCATATTGTCCACTTTGGTCAAGGTCGGACAATGTATGACAGAACGAGAGGCAATAAGATTTTTCATGGCGAGTCATCGAAATTCGCCGTGGCGCCACGGCCTCACAGTACCGAAAACTCAAAAGCTCCGCAATTTAACATGGCCCAGGTGTGTAGTTGACACTGACCAAATATGAAGCTTGTACGATGAATTCCAATGGAGTTCGCAAAAGTTCGAGGCATGGAAATGGCAAAATTAGAGCCAAAATGTCACCTTCACTTCCAAATGGCGGACTTCCTGTTGGTTTAGGACATGGCCATAATAGACTTTTATGTGCGTCTCCGAACGTTAGATATGTGTTCCGAGTTTTATACAGGGTGTCATCCCATCTCGGGGCTCGCGTTTCTCATTTTTCTAGTGGCGCTACTGAGCCAATTTTCCCGGACATGTCTACGGACATTAAAATACGTAAATTTTCACCAGACCTGACGAGTCTGCAAAATTTCATGAGTTTTCGAGCATGTTTAAAGGCCCTCAAAAGGCCAATTCATTTGCCGAATAAAATAATAATAATAATATAATAAATAATAATAATAATATAATATAATAATAATAATAATAAACAGAGCAGATACAATAGGGCCTTCGCACTTTGTGCTCGGGCCCTAATAATAATATAATAATAATAATAATAAGAACAGAGCAGATACAATAGGCCTTCGCACT